>NC_051044.1:29398534-29556034 GCF_904848185.1 Acanthopagrus latus | reverse complement strand
GTTTTATATTCTTCTTTAATGTTAGTTTAATATCTCATGTACATTTTCACAGGGACATTTATTATATATTGCACACATCATGTACACACAAGGACAGTTACCGTATATAGAATGTTTGTCTTTATTCTAATGGTATTTATTATATTTTTCTTAAAATTGTTATTTTATTCTTTCCAGTATGTCCCTTATTATTATTATTATTATTATTATTATTATTATTATTATTATTATTATTATTATTATTGTTATTATTATTGTTATTATTATTATTATTATTATTATTATTGTCTCTATTTTTTTAAGACTTACTCTTGTGCTGCTACTTACTTCCCTCTGTACTGTTGTGTTAGGTGAATAAATAAAGGAACAAACATCTCAAAAACTTAGTTAAGGAAAGGTTCACACTTTCAGTTAAAATAAATACCTTCTGCCTCGTAATGTAAGGTTTCTGGAGTACAGTGATTACCCAGCCAACCACCCGAACCAAGCCCCAGCTTTGACTTTCCTCACTCTTTAAACTACTGCATTAGATGCACAGCTTTGGTCTGCAACAGTGTTCACACCAGCCTCAACAAACCGAACCAAGCACCCTAAGGCAACTTACCCACGCAGGAGTCTCTGTGTTCTTCGAATCCGGCCGAGCACACACACCTCCCGATGGGCACCAGCCACTCCCCCTCAGCGCTGCAGTACATCTTGGGCGTGTCCCTCTCCTCCGCGTGATCCACACACTGACCCCTGACCTCCACCAGGGAGGACGAGTCGGCGCCCGTCACAACATCGGTGAACACCGCCAGGTTGCGGTTCACACCCACGCAGCGTTTGTAGTACACCCGCACAGAAGTGAGGGCGATGCAGGCGCCGATGTCCTGGAAGGCCAGGTAGAAGCCTCGTCTGCTCAGGGGGCCCACACCTCGTATCTGCATTGGAGTGGAGGTGATGAGTGTGACATTTAAATGTCAGACACGAACGATCCGTTTTTTGACAACAAGTACAAAAAAATGATGCATCATTTATATGAGTGTGTGTTTGTCTGTGCGTTCATGTCTCCCCTTGTGCGTTGCCGCAAAGTCAGTTGTAGAAACACAGTCATACTGCAAATTCTCATCAATTTAGTTTGTTGCATTTGTTCGGTATATATGTGTATCTCCACTACAGACATTTGCAGGGAGGCGGGTGTAGTGGCACAGCTGCGCCTCTCTATGCCGTTTAAACAATGCAGTGTAATTTGGTGCTTGGAATTGGTACTTGCACTCAGATGAATGATAATGGTGCAAAAACGCAGTGAGACGCTGGCTCAAATATATATTTTTTACAAATGGACTTACAATGTCATATTTCACATATTTATCAAACTTCCCCATTTCAAAAGATCAACTGCAGGCAGCTAAGAGACAGCAGTTTGGAACTTGGAAGGTTCTCTGACTTTTTTTCACTTTAAAAGCTCAAACACTGGCTCCCACAGTGCTTCCGGAACAAAACAGGGTGAACAGTGTGAACACAGGCTTAATTTAATCTCTGGACTAGTGTTTGGTGTTTTTGCTTTGGCAGCAGTCATTAATCAACTGCTTCCCTCCCCACACAGAAACACTGATGTTTTTACATGTTTATGTGTATGTGAACATATCATATCACAGCTGACTGTCTTGTTAACACCCAGGAGCAGATTCGAAACATTTTAAGTTTTCAGAAGTTTATTGCGGAAGAAAAATAAAAACAGCTTTTCTTGCAAAGTTACTGCTGGTTTAGGAACCTGTCTTATTGTTTCTAATCGACTAATCGGTAATGTGTGACTCTGTATTCCACCTGCCTTTTTGTTTCTTGCATTTTGGACTTTTTCTTGGACTTTGAAAAAAAAAAATTATACAATATCTGGGAGTTTTTTCATTCCAGTAACTGATTAATACCATTGCTGTGTTAATATTAAGCAATTACACTCATCATAGGCATTCTGGTGCAATAGATTATAATGGCCACATAACTGAAATTTATGAAATGTGGACTTTAAGCAGCTACATGCAACATACATGATACTGTACCACTGTAGTTGTATTCTGATTGTTCATTTGTAATTTGTAGGGAAAGCTGTAAACCTCAGTTTGTGCTCAGCCTGACAGAAGGCCTGTCCTGTTTTTAGAGCTTTGTAAATGAGATTCTAAAGAGGCCTGAAGAACACTTTCTAACACTTCATAAGAAGGGTTTTGTATCCTAAATGTGACAGAAAAGGATATTCTGATGTACAGAAAGCACAGATCTAGTACGTTTCTGGTTTTAAAGAAGCAATCTGTACAAACAGCACTGCTGCAGCTCAATTAGTGGCTTTGTTTTCAAACTGATTTGATGGATCTGATAGATTTCTCCCCACCAAACTGACTCTCCACGCTCCCAGTACGTAAACACTGTGTGCTAATTAGACTGCTAATTATGAGTTTTACAGATCTTTCTGGGCTATGAGGGTATTTTTGCTGCTATTTCATGTGGATGCCAGGATACAAACATATGTTGTGTCATGTTGTGAATTAACAGATGTCACTGAAGTTTCCTCAGGCACTTTCCTTCTCTGTGCTTGTTCGTACGTTTGTCAGTTACTGGCACATGGTATATGAGGTTTCAGCTATTTTGATGTAATTCACTGTGCCATAATGACACAGTTGTGGTGATACTGGTGAAAGAAATAAATGAATATCACTGCGAATATCCAATCAGACATTATCAGATCATTCTGGGATCATTCGTTCTTATTTTAACTGTGGTGATTGCCATCTATTTGCAGGGGCCTGAGGAAAAAGGCTGAAATGAGAGAAGATTAAAAGAAAAATACATGCAAGTGAATGTCATCCTTTAAGATTTATGAAATAAAAATCATACATTTTGAAATGAATAGAGTTGGTGCTATGCTACATGGTAATATTTTTAAATAGAACTGAATACAGAATAGCTATTCAAAATTAACATCATTGCATTTGAGCATGTACTGTGGGCTTCCATCAGAAAAGCCAAACATTGTTTGATTGATTGATTGATTGATTGATTGATTGATTGATTGATTGATTGATTGATTGATTGATTGATTGATTGACTGACTGACTGAACGATTGATTGGGTTCCGTGCAATACAGAAATAAAAGCTCTAAGTAAAAATGCAACATGATACCAGTAACAAATGTGTGCACACACGTTGCGCTGCATATGTCGAGCCTGGACAAACTGGTAAATCTACAGTACACATCCTTTCACGTCCAGCTTAACAACTGAAAATTACATGACATGTACTCCCTGCGGTGTGGGCGTCTTTTCTGTGTTTGTGTGTGAGTAAAAGGGACTCACTATTTAAAAAAACTACTTAAAGAAATCACATTTGAGCATGAGTTTGGTAATATTCTTTGTTTCCTTACTGTCAAGTATCTCCAAAACCATCAATGAATGTATCCTTATTATATCCTAAAAAGTATTTTGTCTCTCACCACTCGCCAGTGTATCAAATGTGTATTAAAATTCCCCCTAAACTCTGCTATTACCTCATGTTTGATTAATGTTTGCTAAAAACTACACTGCCCAGCTGTTTTAGGAAAAGCATTTTCAAAAATGAAGCCTTTTTAGTTGCTTTTAAAGATTTATGTGTTCAGTGGGAACCAGTGGGCTTAGGGTTTAGGGCTACTGAGCATGCAGGGAAATCAGAAAGCATCAAGAGTTGGACTAACACATTGCGTTTGGTCTTTCCTGGGATAGGCTGTCGCTGAAAAACAAGAAAGAGAAATGCCACCCATATATTTTAAAAACAAGCCCTGTTAGCTTCACAGTTTTACTGAACATCAGCTGTAACAGTACATTCTGTGTGCTATTGTTGTCTTATCAACTTAGTGGTAACATATAGCCGGTGTACCAATTCAAAACTCATTAGGTAAAACAAACTATTCCTATACTTAGACTAATTGTTTCTCGGTCAAACTAATACATCACGCATCGTTTGAATGTTCCCCCTGTGGCACTGCTGTAGGAACAGGAAAAGCCGATGTAAAATCAAAACTACAAACTAATTTGACTTTTTGTGTTTTCCACAGATAAATCAGGATTCATGTGAAGCAAATTTAAAGACTGTGTACAATGAATTAGACCGTGTCTTTCATATTGTCTTTGTAACAATGTAAGGTATCAATAACAGCGTGGTTCCACTCTCCAGTATCAAATTAGAAGCTGTTATCAATATCAAGGTATTTCCCATGATACTGAACAGCCTAACTGATGAGACTGGAAGAGAGGTTCTGTGGTTGGGGAGGTGATCAACTTGTTTTGAATTCCTGTAGAAGCGTACGTGCTCAGAATTGGAATGAAGCTCCAACCCAGAGAGAGATGTTGCTTCAAAGAACCTGGACTGATATTTACCTGTTATATCAGTCAGTATTCGTGCTGTTGTTTAGTGCTGTTGCTCATACCTCAGTGTTGAGCTTAAGCCTGCGGACTCCCAGGTCCACCCCAGTGAAGCTCTCATCAGCAGCGATGGTGTCAATCTTGATGAACTGGTTCTCCCGTATGGCCGAGCCTACTGCTCTGTCAGACTCATAGTAGTACAAGTTGAAGGTTTCCTGCAGAACAAACAAGTATGAGTACTGTATCCAAAAAAAAAGCCCTTGTGTAAATGCAAGCGACAGACAATAAGGACAGACTGCTGGTGTGACACATTCCGACTCTCCAAGAATCACGTTCTATACCCCATATTCAGCCTGTGCAAGTCATCCTTGTATTGTGTACAAGTCATGTGCTTGTATTCGTTTATAGATAGCTGTTAGCTGGCTTGCTGAAAAAAAAACATGATAAACGAAATGGAAATGTTAAAACTAACAAGCTGAGGTGATTTTTCCTCTGATGTTGCACTGTACTGAATATCTTTCCTCAAAAACCAAAATGGATATCAATCAGTTTTTTATGTATCCAACACAGAACAAAGGTGTGATAAATTGCATTTGTTTGTTTTTATATCTTGATATATGACACTGGAAATTATAAGGGTTTGTGGGGTCTATTTTGATTACATCTGCATTTAACAAATAATAAGCAACATACAGTATTTAACTTGGATACCATTGTATTTAGAGACTGTGAATGAGAAAAAACAATAGAGACTGAGCTAACAGAGCTAAAAGTGTCTTATATTTAGCCATGACTGTTTCCTTTATCTGAACGCAAACACATTGTTGTGCAGAGACTAACCTTAAAAGAGTAGCATTCCTCACCTCATAACATGGTTGTAACAGAGACAGATAAATCATTTGCATGTTTCTTTCTCTTACCACTCTCACCTTTATTACCCATAATGCAGCTTGACTGCCTGCTGTTAAGTCAGACATTATTGAGTGTTATGCATGGATGTACTAAGAGAGGTCAGCACTCAACCTAGTTGGCAATTTGTCCCTGTGGCTGAGCATGGCACTACAGTGTCAAAGTCACCTGCTGCCCAAAGCATTATCCTCATAAAACATCATCATAAAAACATCCATAAAAGTTTTCATAGGACACCTAGAAATGCAAACATTTTTGTATCATTAATTTTTGAAAACATAAAGATGTTATATTAGTGGAATTTTTGATGAGTAAGTAAAAGTGGTTTTCACTTCATACCTGTGAGATATCTATGGTCCAGCAGCTGAAACACTAAAGTAAATGTGCAGTGTGCCACACAGCAAGGAAGCAAGGCTGGATGTAATGTACAGTTTTCACTCAAGTGATTGGCCCCTGTTTTGGAGTCTAACTTCTACATGAATGTGTTAATGCTAGTAGCAGCTATGGATTTCTGGTAAACTCACCTCTGTATGACTCCACACTCCTAGATTGTTTTCATTTTCAAACAAGTAGCCTTAAAAACATATTAAATCATCGCTAATTAGAAGTTTAACACTCACTGACTAATCTGCTTCAGCAGTACTGTGTCAAAATTCTCTATATGGCTGTTTTTCAGATATGCAGTAGAACTTCACACGACTTGGAACTGCCAATTTGTGTGTGCAAAATCAGTGAAGATTTCTCTTTAACTTTACACTAACATTGTCTGTCTGTTCTGTCAGAAACTGAGTTTTAGTTCAGCCTTTTTTTTTCTTTTACTTTGTTGTGGAGGTCAGTTTCATATCCATCTACCCGTAAGCAGCCACAGGTTCTCATTTTCTCAGTTTTTGGACTGTGATAATTATTCATATCCGCTACTCTACTGCTTAAGTATTAGCATGCACACCACAGTTCAGTGACACAGGTTATTTGACAACATTACTTTTTCACATGTACGATCATGCGAGAAGTATGTCAAACTCACAAATGGTCACTATAAATTAGGAAACAGTAGAGTTTCTTAATCACATGTTTTTAAAATTTAAGCAGATATCATATCAGATTGTGATTTTTGCATGCCAGTTGTGTAGTAAACACAATATGAGTTACATCATGTGCTTTTTAGAGCTCTCTACCTTGCAAGTGCCCAATACTCCAGGCATGCTGTTACAGTCTCTCAGGGTGAACTTGACCTCAATGTAGATCCTCCTCGCTCCCTCTCGAGGGATCCAGACTGTCCTCAGCCAGTTGTTCTGGCTGGGGCTCATCACGTTACAGACCTGGTTCAGAGAAAGTGTTACATGAGCAACATCAAATGATGACAGCAATATGCAACATCAATAACAACAAAGATTACAGTCTTCGAAGGTGCTGTGTTCTCCTAAAATATGTATTCATTTTTGGGTTGTTCCCCGCCCCCCCTCCACACACACACACAAGGTGCTCCATTTGTTTAGACGAGCAGAGCAGCTGGTTGTAGCTCCTCCCAGCAGCTAATATGTATTCCTATGATGAAGCCTGCTGACATGAAGATGAACTTGGTCTCAGAATGGTCGACTGGTCTTGCAAATTGTGAACTGGTTCTGGTTTGCGTAGTAAAGCAATTTAACGTGTATCTAAGCGTGACCCGGCTTTATTTTGAAAGACTAACTGGAACTGGGACTGGAAATAACAGTTTTAGTATATTATATTTATTTTCTTTTAACCATAATTACTTTAATTTCATGCATAGCCATTAAGTATTCATTACATTTCTTGTTTTTGATCTTTATTTTCATTTTGCCTCCCCTTCTCTATGAACAAAAACTGTTTGTGTATCGTTATATCAGGTTTACATGCATTAGTCAAAAATGACAATTGTCCCATGACTACCCATTAGTACCAAGTACTGAGTACTCATGGGTCAGATCACACCTTCGGCCTTCATTTTCAATATGAACATTTAAGAAGCTGCTTTAAAAATATCTAAATACATGCCAAAAATGTTGCATCATATTTTATGGCTATCGACTACTCTATTAAAATACTAATAATTTCAGCTGTGTGATAGACAAAATACAGTAATTTAACAAGGAAGTTTAAATAAGGAATTTTCAGAGATTTTGTATTTGTGCCTGATCAAAAATTCAGTGACTGGGACTTGTACTCATGCCCTCAATATATCTAAAATGTTTCTTATGGACAACAGTATGCAATATAGTGAATTGGATGGCTAAGAAAAAAAGCAAAAGATCGGTGTGTGCACACCAGTGGTGAAACCCAGGAAGTGAGATGGGATTTCTGGCCAGATGCACTTCCTGCAAACCGCAAACACCAGGCATTTTTAGCATGTGTGCTCCTGTGACTACATGTGTTCATGTGAGCTGAAGAATATCCCGTGGACTGGAAGCAAACCACTATCTCAAAGCCACAAACTGAAGTGCAACCTTGAAAACAAGGAACATAAAGTCATGTGGTCTCTTCTTTTGTACACCAGTAGGAATTGTTGTATAATCTTTATTTTATTATTCAATCAAAGTTATTGTGCCATATAGTCAAACAACCATACTGTGAGAAAATAAGTGGTGATAAATCATCTGTGGTTTGTGGGTTAAACTCAAGCTTAATTTATGTTGAGAAAAAAAAAAAAACAGTTTCCATGGGATCAAAGTGATATATTCTACTGAAGTCCTTATAATAATTAATTCTAATAACACATTCAGCCCCACTGCAGAGAGAACATTACACACCTGGTACGTGTGGATAGGACTGAAGTATTCGTCCATCTCATTAATGGCGTCCCACTGTGCAGAGAGAGAGAGAGAGAGAGAGAGAGAGAGAGAGAGAGAGAGAGAAAGAAAGAAAGAGCGAGAGGGAAAACATTCTTGGGTCAGTCACATGTACACGTTTTTTTTAGATTCATATGCAGCAAGTCCTTTAGTTGCTGTCTATATTTCCCACATGAGCGCCTGTGCCTATGTGTGTCCCTAACCACATCGGCAGATTATTAGCTTTGACTTCAAATGAAACGTGTGACAACTCCTGTCACACAGGCGGCAGTCATGCCATAGTAGCAGGTGTATGATATTCTCTATCTGAATCTCTCAGAAGACGAACAGTATGGTTGGAATTTCCAGATGATTTGCGGTGAATTGTCTACGTACTTGAGAAGGAGCAATGCACACAAAACAGACTTCTGCGTGAGGTTAAAAATCCACCTTCTTATTCACGTTAAAATGGGGTTTGATGCTGGTTTTAAATGTGCGGATAGTCCACGCTGGTGTTCTGGTGAGCAACTGCACATGCAATCATGTGTTTTACACTTCAGCATCTTGGAATTCAATTAACGCAACTCCTAAAGGACGCATTTTCCTTTAATGAGAAGCCCCTCATATGTGATTAGATTTACATTGTTTACTGAACGCCGCCAGCGTCCAGTAATTGAGTTGGGAGGAAGAACATTAACTGAAATGTGTTGCTATTTCTAAATGTGTTAACATGTTAATGTATACCTACTAGTAGCGCCAGGAGGAAACTAAGTCACAGCAAGGAGTGTGTTCAGTGTAAAGAGATGTAAGATGTATCCAATAAACTCCGTCTGCAGAAGGGGAGGGATGATATCAGAAAATATTCAGAATCCACATAGTATAGGACGCAGAGGAAGATTACAATCGGCATTCTCATTTGCTTGAACGCATCAGTGTGTATGTACACAGACACATTGCTGCCTGTAGGACGAGATGATTGAAAGTAATCTTCCTTCCATGTGCAGATCTCAGCGCCACTCAACACACCAGTCAGCCTATATTTCCTCAAGTGTTCAAACAGGAGAAGCGTAAACAAGGTATTTACATATGCATGCATTTGCATTTCATTTAGCAAAGATACATTCTAAACTGTGTAGTGAGTTGTCACTTCAACTGTCAGGTCCCAGATAAACACTCAAATCCGTCAGTCAGACAGTCTTTAGTTAGATTTAGGTCCTAATCAGTAAAATAATGAATTGGGTATATCCATCCATACCAACCGTCTTAATGACGATGCCTGTAAAGGTCAATGTTCATAGTATTTTTAGAGACCCTTTTTTGTGTCTTTTTCACCTGTGTTTGCTCAGAGACGAGTGTTTGACATTGTTAAGTAAAGCTAGCTGAGTAGCTGTCGATGTCATTCATTCCAACACCTTGGCCCAGACTGAAACATCTCAACATCTGTCGGACGGACTGCCATGAACCCTGGAAGCTGACCTGATAAAGCATGGACCTTACTACCATTCCAGTTTGATTCCAACCTGGGCCCTTTGCTGCATGTCACCCCATCACTCTCTGCCACCAAATCTGTCTCTCTCCAGCTCTCTACCAGCTATCAGTAAAAAGCCATAAAAATTGGTTGAGAAATGTATGGTCCCCCTCAGAACAATCTACTTATTTACCTTTTTTGTAATCTAGTGCCATCATCAGTTCATTTCTTTTAATTGTGGAATGTTTGTGTCCAAATACCTGCAAAATACCTGCAAAATACAGATGCCATCATGGATACTTGTCAAAATGGACAACAATGGCAATAAGACAACCAGTTTTACCAGGTCTAATTTCCCTTTAAAGGAAAAGTTCACCCCATGCCAATAGAAAGTCTGGTCAAGTGTTGTAGTCCACAAAACATTTCTAGAGAAAGATTCACTGCAAAAATAGGGTTAAACTATTCCTCTAAATAACTGAAATGGTTGAAGACTTGTGCTAAAATGCAAAAGAAAAATGCAAAAATCGAAAAACAGAGATATCCAATGAGGTTAAGGTTTAGAGTAATGCTCCAACGCTGTTTAGCTGTGAAGCTCCACAAATCTTTTGTGGACTATGAAACTTCACTCAACCTTTCATTGGCAGGGGGATAGACTGAATATGAACTTACCCTTGAAGCACATGGTGCAGTCCAACATGCTAAAAGTTGCATGCTTTACTCATCAACAGCTTACTGCCGCACCAAGACACTTTAAATCTTCCTCTTATGGTTCTTGTTGTCAGTACAAATCCAGTTGCAAAGATACATAGTACATACAAAAGTAACCCACCACAGCTCAGTCATGGAGGAAATAAGTATGTTTTGTCAACTGGTTTATTCATGGTAACACAGAGACTCAATTGGAGGGTGTCAAAAGTTCATGCAAACAGCTTAACCCAAACTGCAGGGGCTCAAAGGGATTTTGAGAGCAGCTTTCTTCTTTCTCTACTCCCGTTGGAACAGCATATGTTCCTGTCACGTGGATCAAGTGGAGGCCATTCACTAATAATAATAACAAACGATAGGATGGCAGTTAACAAACGAAACAAAGATTTATTCGCTTTTAGTGGAGTGACATCATTTGTGATGATTTCATGGTTGGAATTTTCATGCAGGTCCACTGGTGCAAGACAGTGAACACAGATAGGGCTGCACAATGACCAGCAGCAGGAGACTGGCTGAACTGGTTGAGTGTAACTGTGTAAACAGGGCTGACCATTCCTGGGGGCCCTGCTGAACCTCTTTTTTTTTTTTTTTTTTTTCATTACTTGCCAATGTTCAAGTCTGAGCGGGATGCTGGACTCCGCAAAAAACAGAAACTCATTCAAAATCCCAGGGGAATCACAGTTTAAGCACCCCGTAATTTGTCTTGAAATAGAGCCTGTGAGCATGCAACATTTGAAATTGTGCAGGGATTTCATTGGACGGCTCAAAAGTGGGCATGGTTTATCAGAATGACTTGGAGCTGCAGAGGAATGCAGGCCCTCACCCACACTACCCTCATTCATGTCAGCCAAAAAAAAATTGTTTTTCGTTTTGTATTGTTGTGTGGTTGTTTTAAATCTGATTGATTTGACTTAGATTAAATTTACCGTAGTGGTCGAGACCACAATGAGTGTGTGAAAAATGCGTAGCATGTAGTGTCCTTTCCAGCTTTGGAGGAGCTTTCTTAAACACACCATATCATTTCTTAACAAAAACAAATAAGGAATGAAAAGACGTTTGCATGTGTGTGGTTTGGAGCACAAAGCCACGGCCTGTGTGGAAATGAGTCATGTCCAGATTCATACCCTCCAGAGGAATGAGCACCCATGTCAAATCAGATGCCTCTCTGATCCGAGTCGTTTACCGGATAACAGGAGAGCTCAGGCATTTTAGCTTTTGGGATCAAAAAAGTGGATTTATCTTCACATCAGTTTATCAGCGTGACTGCTGCAGTGATCTGTGGAGCTGACCTTCAGTGAAGTGAACACAACGATAATTGACCACCGTTGCTTTTGTTCAAGTTACTATTAGTCTTGTCAGGAGCCTTTCTTCCTTGCTCCCTGACTCCCGTCTTGAAGTAGGGACAGGCAACCAAATGAAACACAGCATTACCTGAAATAATAACAGGTTTCTCTGGGTTTTGAACATTGTGGTAAACTTTGGGGACATTGCAAGTCAGGGGTTTAAAACTGCCTCTCCCCTCCCCGTCCATCCGGCCTGCGAACTGTGGTCAAAAATGTCATGTGAAAAATATTGCAATAATATAAGACTGTGTTTTAGCCATTTTCTTGTCAGTCAGCTCTCCTAACTCCCTCCACACTAAAAGTTAACTGTAAATCCTGTTATTCTGTGCTGCGACTCTGCTGCTGGCCCTGCTGCTACATGGAATAAACACCTCAGTTTGTAATTGTGGCGTTCAACATTTGACTATTGATTTGTTTTGAGAACAGTGGTGGGCAGGTCAGTAATGTAATTGGTGTAAGCCCAACCACCATGCAACACCGGGAACACCGACTACCACGGCTAGCCTACTGCAAGGTTTGAAAAGGTTATTTATTAGGAAAAAGATCAGCACATGTGTTAATATAGGAGCAATGTATCTAATGTACTTGTGCAAGGTTTAGCCAGTGCAAGGATTCAATATGATAAGAAGCAAGAGTAAGGGCTGTCAAAAAATAATCATGCAAAATTGTGGTTATTATGTTAATAATGAAAATAAAAAATACATTTTCAGAAATACTGCTCTTTATTGTAGTACTTGAACACTGAAGTGGCCCTCGTATGAGATGACAATACCAGCAGTGGCCCCCAAGCTAATTAGAGTTTGAGACCCCTGCAGTAAGAACACAACTCAACAAATCTACAGTCATTTTAACACATACAATGAATGAATGAACAAATGAATTAATATAGAATTCAGGGTCTAATGAAAGATACTACTAACTTGCATTATGGTAAATGTAGGATCCAGTGTTTTTCGCACTTTTCAGTCATTTGATTTTGGCCTATTTTTATTCTAATATAACTCACACAATTCCCACAGTTTATACAAGTGCATAACTCTCTTTTTGACAGTAAAGAAAAAAAGAATAGTCCTCATTTCCTGGGTTAAAAAACAACATTAGTGAAAAAGTAATACCTGGATGTTAACAGAACCTGTGACTCGCTCAGCACCAAACTATATGAGTTCTTCCTCTGCAAGTCACCTAATCTCCCTGCTTCGGAGGAGATGAGTGAGGATTATGGGTAAAGGTATGCTGGCTGCAAAATTGGTATTCAACAGATCCAAAACTAGTGAATCATTGTTACAACACATTTCAACTTTATATAGCAACATGCTGCATTGATTATGTTGTCCGAGTGTGAGCATCGCCAATTTGTATGCACGTATGAATGAAATCAGATTCATGTGTTTAACCCCAGCGTTACCCACGATCCTCTCGGACTGCAGATCCTCGTGCGAGTGGCAGAGTAATTGAAAGGGAAAGTGTAAACCCCGGGAAGCTCCGGGCCGCGCCCAGCTGAACTCAGCCCTGGATAAGATGGCGGGGCTTTGCATGGAAGCCCTCCAACTCTGCTCCTCAGTGCCCGACTCCCCCTTTGGGGTAGGGGAGCAAGGGGGGAGCTCCCCCATCAAACACACACACACACACACCCACACACACACACACACACTCTCGGTGCCACCAGCCAAAAACCACTGGGATAATTAAGATGTAGGAAGACTCACCCGTCTCACCCTTCCCTCCCTTCCTCATCCTCTCATCTTTATCAGCTAAATTGAAACCGTCCTTGAACTTGTGAAGACCTCAGCTAATTAGTGTGGTGTATAACCTCTCTATCTCCCTCATTATTCTCGCCTTGCCATCGCTGCACTCTTAACCTCTCCCCCTTTTTTTTTTCTTTTTTTTTTTTTCTTTTCCTGGGAAATCACAGATTTTTCCTTCTTGTAATTTTCTCCAGGAGGGAAAAATCTCAGCAGCTGAAGGCAGATTGTCATGAGGTTGGGAGCTGCAGGACACGGCAAGGTAGCGAAGGGGTTGAGATCGAAGAGATTGCTTGTTGTTTAGTCATGTAAATAATGGAAATCTTTTTTCTGCCCGTCCTCAGCAGACAGCTAGGGAGGAGAAGAAGAAGAGGAGAAGTCAGGGAGATTCAGAGGGGCATGTTTATCTTCTGAGAGCGCGATAAGAGAGTTCTCTATCTTGGCGACAACAGAAACGCAGCGCTTCGCAGAGCGGCCCACTGACAATGCATTTGTGGGCGTGCGAGGATATTCGTGTGTGTCAGACAAGGAGAGGGAGTAAAGTTCAGCAGCGAGAGAGAGAGAACGAGGGGGAAGGAGAAATTAATTGGCTGTAAATTGCACATCTGTTTCCTGCCTGTCAACTCATCAGGAGGAATCAAACCTGGCAGAGAGCAAAACCGATTCCTCACACATATGCCAACGTGAACACGCAGTGCAAACGTGCCGGATATGCAAATACACTGCAGGTGACAAAGGCGTGTGGAAACAAAATGTCTATCAACTCTATACAGAGTAAAGGTCTAAAATAATTTCCGTTCAGGCAGAACTTGTTTCGGGTGGGGGGTTACGGTACTGCCGCTCTTATTCCTGCAGCTTTTGTTTCAGAATATAATATGTAAGATTTCTGCCTTAAAATGTCTTAAATTGACTCGACCATTTTGTTGAGTTGTGCAATTACATTATCCCAAGTGTCTCCTACAATGTTCTATTCAAGTTAACGGTGCGCTTCATTCGGTCGCCTGTCAGTGGTAGGAGACAGTCAGAGAGCGAGGACGGAAGTCAGTGAACAAGGCTGAACATCACTTGAATATAAACTTTAAAAACATCACCTCGCCTGTGTTCATTTCTGCCTGAGTCACGTAGATAGATTTTCATCAGCAATCGTGGCTGTTCAACAATAAAGGCAGCAACTCCCATGTTCCCACGCTAATTACATCTTTTGTTTTGTTTTGAATGAGGGACCCCTTTTGGGAGAAATTAAATACTTTGCATTTAAGGACACTGAATTTAAACACATGACACAGCTGCACTCCAACAATTCTCACTTCATCCCCCCAGTATATCCAGCTGTCTGGTCTTTATTTGGGCTCCTTTTTCTTTAGTTTCTTTATGTACAGTCTTTCAGTGGCTCAGTTATTACAGCACCTGTTAGTAGCAGTAATAGTAAGTACATCATTGATTTTCGGCGCCATGTGATGATTTAGCAAACCCAACGCGTCAGTATTACTATCTTACTTACAGGACCTTTAATCTCTGTAAATACAAGGTACCAGCAACATTCAGAGTTTGTTCAGTTTTATTCAACCTTATTTTCCAGTTTCCACATGATTTTCCAAAACACAGAAGTGTGAAGCGATGGGTTGAAACCTGCAACTACTTGCAATGTTCTGGTCTGCAACATTATGAAAACTGCCAGTTTACACTTACATGACATCTCTATTGCACTGATTCTCTGTATATCCGTTCTGTCTGCTGCCGTTCCTGGCTTATTATCCTGGACGGATATAACCTGTAGCATCTGAATGGACATAGTGATAGTGAGTGACTTGCTACAAGTTGCACTTCTAACACTGACGAAACAGGCAAAATAAAAAGGGTGTGCGTTGCGAGTGTGTGGCTGTGTGGTCGAGCTACTGTGAGAGAGAGAGCAGGTAGTGACGTGAATGCGAGCAGAGCAGCAGAAAAGCAGTTGTCAGTTTAGATGTAAATTACAATTTGATGGCTTTCGACAAGGCAGTTCCTCGGAAAAATCGATGAAATGATTTTCTCCCTCCTCCGTCTAAAACTGACATTTCGACCAGCTGACAGTTTGTACTTGACTTGACCAACTGACTTGACCACAAGACGCTGATTGGCAAGCGACTAATAATCTGACAAGCCAGTCTTAAAGGGATATTCCGGTTTAAGTTTAATCCATGTTCTGACACACCCTGACACAGACTAAGACCCCCCATGAGATAAAGTTTGCAGACTGCTAGCTGAGGTAGTTTTAGCATCTTCAGAAACAACTGCACAACAACAATACGCTGCAGTAAATGGGTCCAAGTATAAATCGCCATCAAAAAGCCACACATAATGCTCAGAACAGCATCAAACTTCAGCAACATTAGAAACAGGGTCCCAGCACATATTTCAAGGCATCAAACATTTGATTTCGTTGCCAGATTTGTCAGAAAAGATAAACAAAACAAATGACATGTACAAATAAGAATGAGGCGTATATTGTCCCGCCATCACCAAAAGCTTTTATAAGTCTGTCAAGGGCAAGGCCTGTTGAGCTCTTATTCCACCTTTCAGATCTGTCTGAAATGAAGGACCGAGGGATCATTGTTGTTTCACCTCTGAACCTGCAGCAGATGAAATAGCAGGGGTGAATCAACATGTGTGCAAAACAATGAGCCAGCGAGCCAGCTGGATGGAACGCGGGTCTGCAGTTTCGATGACGTGTTATGTGTGCAACCCACAACTGGGAGAGATAAAAAACAAAAATTCACTTCAAATTGGGGAGACAACAAAGTCTGGGAGACCAACTGCCATATAAAAAAGTTAGGTATCGCCATGTTATGCCATTGCGTAGAGAGCACTGCCCAATGTGTGTGTAAAACGACACACTAGACCTCAATGCTGTTTTATTACACATCGATTTTTTTTTGATTTTTTATTTTGCTTGCAGAATGCCAGCATACAACCTACAATCATACACTGCCAGCAGGCGGTATTGCGCAAAAAAGGGGCTTAAATTTACAGAGTGAGGGAGATGTCAATCAAACAGTGACTGACACAGTCTTGAAGAGAAGAAGCTAATCAGGCACAATAAACGCAGCTGTGTAGGTGTACACTCTGTGTGGGGCCGTCTCTCGTCTCCATTACATACTGTACTGTAAGTCACTGTTGTTGAATAGTACACAGTGGTTGTAAAAACAGGAGACAGACAGGAGTGAGTGATATAAGCGCAGTGTTCCAGGGAATCCATCGGAGCCTGTGATGTTGTGACTCATCCCGCACCTCAGTCCACCGATTCCCCCAGAATGCCTCGAGTGAACAGATATGACACCGATATCATCGCTTCATTACATAAGACACAACCAAAGGCAAAAGCTGTAAATCCAGCCTGTTGATAGTTTCCACACATTTATTGCTAATTGTGTTTTCCTCCTGGGGTCAAGCAGTCAAACTGCTCAGCGTCTTCTGACTCTTTGTGGCAAGTAATACACGTCTGATCCATGTTCCTCTGATTCCTCTGATTCTCCATGCTCCCTTTCTCTCTTTAATCTCCCTCTCTTTTGTTTTATTCAGCCCATTTAATTTCTCCACTTAGACAAAGAAGTTGCCATCGGAGTAGGCCTAAAGATCAGAGACGCTGTTGTTCAGGAAAATGAAAGTGTTTTTTTTTTTTTTTTTTAATACAGCTGCCTCTGAAGCTTGCATCGAAATCTTGGGGTCTGCTCTTGTAAAAGACTGAAGCCCTGTAGCATGAAATCAATTTCAGTCAATTCGTAACATGTGATATGACAGAGAGTGGATGCCAAAAACGATGAAAGAGAGAATGGAAGATTGATTAACAATATAGAGAGAAGACTGGTTGAAAAAAAAAAAAGAGATGATTATGTGCCGCTGGTGTGAGGGACAATGGAAAGGGAGTTGCCTGTTTAAAGCTCTATTCATTATTGTTGTTTCTGAGGACAGTGAAGGCAGCTGTGGGTACGCAGCACACACACACACACACACACACACACACACACACACACACACACACAGATTCTTGCAGGGAGTCTGGTGTGCAGCTATAAAACATTTTTCACATTCAACATTAACATCCTATCCATGGAACATGTCTAAGTACTGCAATCCGAACAGTTGTTGCATTTAACAACTTTTTAATGAAAAACCAGAAAAGAGGCAAAAGTGACCCGCAGTGGTTGTTTTTATTAATGACCTTCATTGTCCTTACTATTTGTCTCATCCTACATATGCCTCATACTGACATTAATAATTCCAGTCTGTTTCCACTGTTGAAAACACTGGGAAAACAAACCTGACCTATCACCGTTCAAATTAA
Source organism: Acanthopagrus latus (assembly GCF_904848185.1). Lineage (NCBI taxonomy): Eukaryota > Metazoa > Chordata > Actinopteri > Spariformes > Sparidae > Acanthopagrus > Acanthopagrus latus. The sequence continues at coordinate 29,538,392 of NC_051044.1, read as the reverse complement.
TCGTGCATACTTACACTTGATTGTAATTTTGACTGCATTTGTGAAAACAAATCAGAATTAAAACAGCAACAGAAGTGTAGCAAGATTGACAGGGCGGGGGTGAAGATTATATGCTAATGTGGCAGCTGTTTTTAAATTATGTGCCGAAAAATGTTTGAACGTTTCAGTCTTTGTTGTTTTCATATGAATGTTTAATATATGGGGTGGCTGGTGTGAGGCTCTGTGGAACTGGCTAATTGGCTCTTGGCTTAATAAAAAAAAAGACTAGTAGAAAATCAATCAGGTCTCTTAGGCTGCTATACAGTTTAAGACATTTTCAGTTTAGGGTGAGAAAGTTTTTGTGAAACTAACTTGTCAAAAATTATTACAAAAATACAGTATGTAGCAAGTAAGAATTGTCTTGCTTCCTGTACATTTTTGGTGTGCTAAAGAGCGCTTGAAAACCCTAAATGGTAGGGGCTGCACGATATGGAGCTAAAAAGCTCCAGTTAAGTAGTTTATGTGCACCCGAGGGTAAAAAAGCCTCAGATGTAGTGAGAAAAGATGAATGTCATTCCAAAGGTCTAGTAATCTAACAGATATCACTGTTACCCTGACTCTTCAAATCTTAACTTATTCATTTCTGAAAAACAAACTGAAAAACGTACTGTGGTCTTTGTAGAGCCTTTAGCTCTTTAAAAATAAATGCTTTGACATAAAAAAAAAAAAAGCGTCTATATGGGTGAAGACATCTTTGACTCACTAGCACGATGTGCTCGTTATCGTTCTACTCACCCATTCCTTTTCTTCTTTATCCTCTTAGTGTTGATAGCCAACAGAAAACCGACTTTTAAATGGCACAGTGCCTCCTAGTGGATCAGGGGAATGATTGACTATAATTCAATTGTTGGAATAACAACAACTATATATTTTTTCCAAATACGTCATGTCATGTCATTGTCCGTAACTGCTTATCCCCTTCCATGGGGTCGCGGGGTGTTGCTGCAAGACAGCAGAGACAATGTACAAGTACAAGGTAAATTAAATTCAAATTTTTTTGCTAGGGTTTCAAAAATTAAACTAGGTATAGGTATTTATTCTTACTGTGCTGATTGTTACATTTAACTGAGTTGATACATCATATATAAATTAGACAAAATAAAAGTTTAGAGAGCTTGTCAGACACTGCAAACTAGCCGCTAACTCAAATCTCCCTGTTTTCATCGACTTATAAGATGTATTTTTGCAGGTAAACACACTGATCACTCAGCCTCTTGCTGGTCCTCTGGAGCTGTTCACCACTGTCAGAGTGTCTCTGGGCTTGTTAGATTGAGCGGACAGGCCAGGCTGCCCTGCCACTGCTCCAAGCTGACCTGTCTGCTGTACCTGTTGAGCGAATAGACGCTGGAACTGCAACAACCAATCACAGTGACGTATTTACCTGGGCAACTACGGCTCACAATCTGCTGCCTGGGTACACTACTGGAGTAAGTTATGTAACAACATGAATACTATCACAATGCTAAATGCAGGCATGTACCGTAATAAGTAATTACTTTTAAGGCTGTCCTCCCATGAAAACCAGCATTTGTTGAAGGTATTGGAGCGATGACTGTAATTTCGCAGGAGAGAATAAAGTGTGGTGAGCTACTATAGACAACACAAAGTGGAGAGGCTGGGACTGATGGAAGGCTTTTCCAACTGGCTGCCAGAGTTGTTGAACATGAAAGTTCCCTAACTGTAACCTAGTTATTATTATCCAGTGTTGACCATGGTCCTCTGACTCAAACCAAGTGCTTGTTTCAACTTAAACCGAGTCAGTTTTTAGCCTAAACCTAACCAAACCTTCCATAAAGTTGTGTATTCATTAACACATTCATATTTGTCAGTTTGTAACAGTTTCGGCCGTGGATACTGACATCAGATCAAAAACACTTATTTTGGAGGGCATGGACAAGTGATGTGTTTTGTCATTTAATTGGAGTACTTGTTGTTGCATTCCTAGCTAATTATACAGTCTACCTGCTGAATCTTGACGACAAAAACAACAGTGGAAAGCAAATTAATTAGACGTTGAAACCTGCAAGATTACACACTGAACAATAGAGCAGTGCAGACAAATACGCAAGTGATATGCAGCTGATATCCATCTATTATGATAAATATCATAATTATAATTTTTCTACCTGTTATCTGGCAAAAAGTTTATTCTTGACCTTTGAAAAAGAAGTTTGTGTCTAATTTCAGTGTCATCGTGGAGATGGATCTGTTGAAAGCGGCTGTCAGAAGGAAGCTGCTGGCCGAAAGCCCTGACAAATGTAGTAACTGGGCCTTGAATGCTGTGGTCAAGAATGAACTACGATGCTTAAGTTCAGCCAAAGAGGACGACAAGCTCTAAAAGTGCTGCGGAGTAAATCATTACGCTCAGTAGATCCATCTCCACGACAAGACAGCAAACTATCACTCTGATAAACGCAGTTAGATACAGGTATTTTGTCACATTCCCCATTTTGTATGAGAATTATTCAATTGCCTTGATTTTATACCTCCGCTCGTAAAACCCTTGAATAATATTCATTCATATTCACAAAAGATCAAAATATGAGTAATATTTCCTCATGCCTTTCTGTCTAGTCTAATAAAACGTTTCTGTTTAGATTTAACAGCTTATCAAATTATGGGATAATCCAACTACCCGTAATCCTTTACTATCACTCTGTCTCGCTGTCACTTTCTCACACTAAAGCGTGCAGAGGCTGCAGCGACAAACATTACAGGGCAGGAGGTGTCAGGAGAAAGTCAAAGACGAAGACTGCTGTTTCATTTCAGCTGAATATGTGTGATGGAGGTTTCTTTAGAAGTCACAGACTGAGAGAGAATGACAGAGAGGCAGGGACACAAGGAGGATGATGAAGATAGAGTCGGCCAGCGGGGCGTGATGGCCGTGTAACACATTGTGTGTGTGTGTGTGTGTGTGTGTGTGTGTGTGTGTGTGTGTGCGCGCAGGTGGCATTTTCAGGCTTAACGCTGCGCTCTATGTGAAGTAACAGGTCTGCATATTAACTCAGTGAAAATATCAGGCTCTGCCCAACACCTTTTCTCCTCTCATACTATCGGCCACACAACCAGAACAGACTTAATAACTTCGCTCCAATGTGTGCTTGTGTGTGTGTGTGTGTGTCTGTCTGTGGACTCTTTGACAGCGATAACCTTTCTGGAATAGGGGTGTTAATTGCACTGGTCTGGGATCAGTGGGGGAGATGGTGTAATTGCCATATATTCTGAGATGCAATTTTTTTTTTTACAGGACACTTTGCCTGTGTGTGCCTCTGCACGCAATTATGTTCAAAAAGATGAAAACACCCTGACAAAGAGAAATCAAAAGAATATTCTTGCTGCCATTTAAATCAAATTCAAAAAAGTGTGTATGTGTGCGATAAAGGCTTTTCTGCCACATATCCACGGTGGCAGAGTTTGCAGAGGAGAGCATCAGTTTCCGTTCATGACCTCTGTTCACCTCTCAGGGCTCTCTCTGCTTTACACACAATCTGCTCATTGAAGAAATAGTGTTGATGAAGATGAACGCTATAAGACACTTTTTTACAGTTTCGACTATGCTCTACTCTACATTGTCTTTCAGTTAATGTGCAAATGCCTAGATTTGTAGAGAAGCTACATGGGGACCTACTGTAGCCGGTGCATTAGCCTAAAGGTCTCAACAAGCTTTCAAGAAGATGCATTGTGGGGGATATGACTCCACACTTCAGTCTATTTCAGATCATTTCATTCTGACCAGATAATGCCTGCCGCGCCTGTTGATGCCAACAGCAGAATAGAGCAGTCTGTCAAACCCCATCAGGGTTGAAGTGGTCTGTCTCTCACTCAGACACCTGGGCAGCTTTCCCCCCTGGACTGCAGCGCTGATCAGCAGATTCAAATGGATCGATGCTGGCTGAGGCCTTTCAAATCAAGCTGGCCAATCTGCACACAGAGACTACCATCTACCAACATGCCTGCATCCACACACACAGACACACTCATTTGCTGCGCTTACAGATGCTACATCGGGCCCCCTTCACGATCCAGCACTTGCAGCACATCTTTGCCATAAGCTGGCATGTATATTAAGTGAGATAGTTCCAAAGAGCAGCTGCAGAGGTGTATCAGCGCCACAATCAGCCAGCAGCAGCTGTGCTGTGTCGGCCACGCCACTGTCTCATGGGAGCTTGTACGGCCAATTACTCGGCAGCGGACGGTCATCGGGAGGGCAACGCAGGAAGTTGAGGAACTAGCTGAAGGTGTGTTAAACTACATGAAGGTGTGTTAAACTAGCTGTTGTCTTGTGGAAGTGTGGAATCACACCTGGAGGATGGGGCTGCTGAGAGCAGCAGAAATGCACCCACACACAATGTCAAAAAAAAAAAAAAAAGTGCTGTATTGTTTCAGGACTTATTTCAATGTAATATTTTAATTTGGGTCAGCACTTGAGAATAATACATGTGAGGGGTTTTGCTTACTTACTTTTAGTTAGTTTCAAAATAAAGTGTAATGCAAAGTTATGTCAAAGACATTGGCAGTGCCTCTGTGTTTCATTGTTGGTTCATTGCGTTGTTATCAACTGTTATATGGCTTTTCTCTTTCAACCCCCAAACTTTAAATTGCATCCCGACTCCTTACAGAATCTGAATTAGACTGTTTCTTTTCCTGTGAAATGATAAGGAAAAAACAATCAGTGTTGATGGTTAGTGTTCTGTCCAACCTTGCTGGGTAAGTAGAGATGTGAGTCCGCTCGGCAAGTAAATCTCGTAAGGCCATGCTGACAGGTAAATGAACGAACTCCAGACCGATGTCAGGACGGCGGAATCACTCGCCGTCCTTCCGCAAAAAGACTCAAGACTCCCTTGTTCAGACTTCGCCTCGACCCTGCATGGCATGGCTTCCCTGGTGTTGAGCAGGTAGGCACAGTGGGGTTTTTAGAGCTTTTCCTGAGCTGTGAGAGCGAGCAGCAAACCTGCAGGCCAGACAGCTAAACAGTGAGCTGAGAGTTGTTGCTTTAAAGCTGCTTTGAAGCTCTGTACAGCAGCGAAGCACTGCAGAGTAACTCTAACACACAGAGAAATATCACTGCAGGGTTTATCACCACAGGCACAACAGTTTAAATACAAGTAGTCATGTGAATGAATGCTAATATTAGAATATGTGATTATACTAACTTTTAGGTTTCAGTTAATGATATGACTACTTTCACTTAACAGCAATCGATTCAGCAATGTATTCACACTGTGCATAGTTCAAGTACAGATACAATGAAATGCAGTTACCATTGAACCAGTGGTGAATAAATAAAGTATAATTGACTTGAAAGAAACAAGCAGATAACCATTAACTCGCAAAGCGTGCGGCACCATCTTGGATCCGTTGAAACAGTGCCATGGGGTGGACCTCTACATTCCCTATGTCAGTGTGTTAAAGCAGTTATTTTTTTGTTTTCCTCCACTTTGTTGATTAGTTTCCCCAAATGAAAAAAAAAAAAAAACATTACATGCAAAGGTATGGCTGCAAAAAAAAAAAAAAGAAAAAAAAAAGAAAACCAACTTTTTAATCTTAGATGTAGGTTGTCGGTTTGATTCTCCTCAATTTACTCTGCTGAAACAGCCTGGGTTAAAACTTCATGATGAAATAACATTTATTTTTGTGCTTGGCAACGCATATAACTAATGAATGGGCTAATTGGCCAACTAAGATAAATGATCAAAGCGCTGGTGTATGAGAGTGTAACAGGGACGCATTCGGCCCACGGGCCACCAGTCGAATTGGTCTGCTTTAAATAACTCTCCTCAACAAATTTTGTTTCACTGTGTAACAGTAACTGTGATAACCTCTTCGTTTCACAATGTTATGACAGCAGCAGGCGTGCTAGGTGTGAATATTTTAATGGAGCAAACAAACCTACATACATTTCTTGTCTCGGCAGTCATGATGCTATCTTGAATTTATGTGGTACCATGAAAACTGAAAGTTGAAAAGTTCAACAGGAAATGCTTGCTGGGTAAAATATTAAAATGTTGCTGTCTGGCTGCTGTGCACTCACAGACACCTTCATGAGTCCTGCAGGTCTGAGATTGTTCTTTAAGAAGCAGCAGTGGAAGGCACTGTCAGATGCTGCAGATAGTAATATGCAGAAAAAAAAAGAAAAAAAAAAAAGAAAGTGTCTGTGAGTTGGTGTGTGTGTGACAGAGAGGAAGAGACAGTAACAAGGAGTTTGAGAAATAGTTAGTAATGGCAACAGACTGTGGGCTTTTGACACTTCAGCTCATCATTTGCTCATCCACATCATGGCTTCTGCGGCCCACGTTAATCATCACACACGCACACACACACACACACATTGTACTGTCAGCTGTATCGATTGTGTGGTGGCCGGTGGATGAACCTGTCATGGCCAACATAGATCGGACTGGAGGATAATGAAGTCTTCCTGCCCTATCTGACAAGCTCTGAGAGAAAGTGGGAGTGAGTGCGTGTGTGTGTGCGTGCATGTGCATGTGTGTGTGTGTGTGTGTGTGTGTGTGTGCATGCGTGTGAGGAAGAGAGAGAGGAGAAAGAGAGCGAAAAACAGGGAAAGATGCTCCTGGGACAGCCCACGGGCGTCCTAACCATTGCCTGAATAAATTGGATGGAAAGATGCCCCTTGAGTCGAAGACGTGATCTGTCATGATGTCATCCAAACGAGACTTGCGCAGAGGGAGAGGTCAGGGTGCTAATAAAGACCTAACCCACACACACGCACACACACACACATTCACACGCTGTCGACTCAACGGTAAGTGAAAGCTGACAGTCTTCTGCTATTTTCCTGGAAACATTTTAATCCGGCTGTAACATCACCAAGAAAATTCCACTCCACTTTTTTCTCCGTCCGTCTCAGCCTCAAGCCCATACATATATCTTTAGAAATGGGTCACACAATGTTTATTGTTTCATCTTGTTTACGACCTACACTGTATTGAATTTCAAATTTTCGACAAGACATCAAAGAAAAGCCGACGACGCACTCCACAAACAATACCGACCGAGAGGAAGGAAAACTAAATAGACCACTAAAAGATACATAAAAACAAATAGACCATAGCAAAACAAACAGCATACAGTTTCATCTCTACCAAAGGCTGAATAATTTCCAGAAACAATTGGCCACTTTTTAGGAAGCTGCTCAGAGTGAAATAGTTCATCCATTTAGTACTATTTAGAGCTGAAGAACACACAAGTTAGACAGTTGTTGAAGCGGGCCAGTTTTCACTGTTTTTTATTTTCATTTTGCTCTCGGGCATACTATGACTTTTTCTTACATAATTCTCACTAGCTGCGAGTACACTTTTCCGCCCTCTCCGTACCACACCCGGGACACACAAATAGCCGCCTGCTTCCTTTTGTCGCTCATGTTAACCAATTAGGCTGTTTGGCTCGCAATCTGTTGCGATCGTTCTGGCGTATGTTCTGTTTTCTCTTTGAGTGTTCTGGCAAAAAAAAAAAAAAAACGAAGATACACACAGATGATCTGTTAGAAATAGCGTCACTGCTACATTTTTATTCCGCGGACATAAGCAGGCACACGTAGACGCACAGGCTGCAGGCAGCAGAACAAAAAAAAAAAAAAAAACAATCCCTGCAGATCAATACAGAAGTCTATGGTCCTTAACACTGTTGCTGAAGAAACAATGTCCCACTTCTCCAGAATACATAACAGGCTACATGTTATAAATTCATTAGTTTATTAAATAGGTCAGCTCTATGTGCCATTAGAAAGGCGCAGAGGAGCAGATTAACAGGTGCAGAGAAACACACTTCTGAACAGCCAGGCTGCTGTGCTGCCAGCTCCTCATCAATACATCTGTCTCTCTAGCTGCTGAACGCTCCTCTATGTTCATCTGCTAGTATCTATATGTGTCTCTCTGCTGTTTGGTGAGGTTGCACACAGTGACATTATCAGAGCTGGTGTTGCCACGAACAGCTGCATAGAATCAGTTTGATGGGAGCCCTGACGCTGCAGTCTCAATGATGCTAAAATACTCCATAGTCCTATTGGACGCTCAGGCAGATGGTCGCTCACCACGAGTCCAGGTCTGCTCCCAGGTTCCTGCCTGTTATAAGGTGATTTTTCCTCCCCGCTGTCAACAAGTGCTCGCTCATGGTGGAATGTTTTGTTGTGATTTGTAAACACAATAGACTTGACTTGGCATAGTCCGATGATGATGATGAATTCTCTGTGCTTTAGTCAATATGAGTGACCTCTGTCATATTATATCAATGCAACCTCATACGACGGCTTGTATGACATCCTATGAAGGGCTATGCACAACCTGTCAAACTTAATCCTCTGAATGTCGAGCAGCACAAGCAAAACAGTGAGTCGGGATGTCTTCTCGCAATACCCAGCTTGCAGCTGCAGCACCTAGGTCACACTCATACGAACACTAAATCAGAACAGCCTGATTACACATAATTAGCTGACCAATTTTTAATATGAAAATATTTATTGGTGCAGCTTTAAATATACTATACAGTGTGCCTACATGCAAAAGGGGAATTCATCCATCGAGAAGTACAATAAAACAAATTAAGAGTCTCGAATTAAGAGAATTAAAATATAACGCTGTCTGAGCTGCAGAGAGGAAATGACTGTCCCCTGTCCCTCTGTCTGAAAATGACTTTACATTCAGGAAACTACAGGCTGACAATTTTAATCCATCTTCCTTCAGCACAGACCTGACACTTACTCTTCTTGTTTTCCCTGTGGGCAGCCTCTCTATCCATTTCTCCCTCTCTCTCCCTCTCACCTTTGCCTCACTCGCTCGCTCACAGTGACACGTGTGTCGCCTCCTGAACAACATTTCTATGTAAAAATAACATCTCTGAACCTGCAGGTTAACCACAGAGCCAAGTTTAATGTACTTGTTATATAACAGTACATTTCACGTGGTATTGCAGAATCCAAACTTCTCAGCCGCTTTGTGGAACAAACGCGGCGTGACCGCACATACACAAGTCACTCTCAGCACCGAGTGATAACAGCTTTGTGTGACATAATCGTCGGGCTACAGATTTTTTTTTTTCCCTCCGCTGCAGTTGTGTTTTCTCCGTCTAAGACCATCAAAAAGCTGCTGCTGCCCGGAGCAGAGGGCAGCTGAAAAAGTGATGCTGCTAGCATGGCACATTCATAACACTGTAAACTGTCAGGATGGCGAAAAATGACCTTATACGTGTGCTATATGTGTGAATGTGTGTGTGTGTGTGTGTGTGTGTGTGTGTGTGTGTGTGTGTTTGTGCAGGTGTGAAAGTTAAAACTGTCAAAACATCCATTTATCAAAGAGCCCATGAGGTCTCAGCAATGTTTTCTCTCTCTCTTTCTCAAACACACACAGGCACATAGACTGTCCGAGGCACCGTGTACATCACGCATATCATGAACAGCGTCTGTGTTAAAGAAAAGGCTCAGAATTGTTCAAGTTTATCTAAACTAAACACTTGAGCCATGAGAATATAAAAAAAAAAGGTTATTGGTCAGTTTGGCCCAAGTTAAAGGTACCATATTGTACGAAGTGAGATTTCTATGCCTTTTTTGACTATAAAGCATGTCCAGGTGCTGTATGAGTATTGTGAAAGTATAAAAACATTCTATCAGAGCCCAAAAGAAGAAACAGCCACCAGGACTTCTGTACACTTTTGATGTCCCAACTATAAAGTCAGCAATGGATGGACATCGTTGCAAAAAAAACACTGACAGAGCTGCTGTGGAAACGCGGAGGGTGGTGCCTGCTCTGGGATGTGAGCGCTGGCCAATCAGTGCAGACTAGCCTTTTTACTTTTAGCAAGATGGCCTTAAAGAGACAGGAGCGTTCAGGCAGAGGGTGAACAGAAGAGCTGACAGTATGAGGACAATAATGCATTTTAAAGTATGTGACTCCAGGGATTATACTCCTTGGTCCCAGCGACATACCTACATGTGACCACCAAAATGCATCATTCTGCCACGACTCAGATATAGTGTCCATGGAAACACAAAAAAAGCAACCAGCCTTTACAATGTAGTCAAAGATGCACGTGGGAGCTGTTGTGAAACAGACTTTAAAAAATGGAACCCATTGTCTTATGACACAAACTCTCAAGTTCTTGATGAATGCTTCATGTTGCAGCACGCAGTAAATGAATCCCGTGGAAAAAGCACTGAAAATGTTTTGCTAAATGTATTTAGCCGTGCAAAGAGAGCCATCAGACTGTTCTGTTCTGTTTCCACTCAGCATGGCTGAAAGACCTGAAAGCAGAAGCGGGGCCCACGGCAACAAAGTGCTGCTGCTGCTCTGATAGCTATGCAGAGGACTCATTTTGAATGCATCATTATCAAGCTCAAAACATACCCAGTCTACAGCGGCACTTAGTACTGCGAGTAAATCAAACTTCCTACTTGGGGGACAGTAGCTCCTTCAGTGTAGTGACTTAACACTGTACAAGCTTCTAACAAACTCCACGTACACAGATAAATACACACTAACCCTGTCAGCTGTCACAGTGGGAGCAATCTCAGCTGCATGTACAAACAGTATTGTACATGCAATGTGCAATGTATTGTTGAGCGAAGTGAACACTAGTCTGTATTCTGACTATTTGATCTCAATATGGCAGATGTACCAATTGTTGAATATGCTGCTGATTACAGGCAGCTAAGAGACACTATTTATAGACATTTGGCCAGTTAGTTACATTTTCTCAAATCTCAAATCAGTGTTTCACATTATTCATTTGTGCTAATGTGCTTCATCCACCAAAATATCTACACAATTAAGTGGAAACAATAACATCAAAACCTAAAAAAACACTTGACTTTAAAAGTAATCCAGAACTAGTAATCTGGAACTTCAAGTCGTTTTGGAGCGTTCATCAACGTTCACAGTCTTCTGTTGCTCCCGTCCCGACTTGTTTGAAACGTGTTGCTGCCAGCAACTTCAGAATAAGCACATAATTAGAAAAATCAATGAATGTAATGAGGTCAAACATTAAAAAACAGTACTTTGTCTTTGTACTGTTGACAGTTTCGTACACGGCAAAAAGGACCAGCAAATGCCAGTTATGTTTTATTTATGTTTAGCGCGTCTCAACTTTTTGGAATCAGGGAAAGCTTTGTGACCACTTCTGTCAGCTCTCCCACAATGGAGGGTAGAACTATGAAATGACTTACCACAACATTGAAGAAAAACCTCAATTGTACAAAATGTAGAAAAAAATGTAGAAACTATTGAGAAGTAAAAGGAGCTAGTGGGAAGGATGTTCTTCTGAACATCCCCGAACAATCTGAAAGTACTTATTGTATTATCAGATGCTTTCAGTCTGATCTGATCTGATTCTCAGCGTGCTGTAGCAGTAATATGGCAAAATGCTAATCACTATTAAACACAGCTGCCAACTCAATCTGACTTTACTGGAAGTTGCTTCTTCAAGTTTCTAGACACTGTACATCGTGAATTAGAGATGGACAGGGGAGGAGAGTGAAGCACAAAAGACAGTTCGGAAGGGTTTTTGGACGTTTTCAAAGGACAGGGGCAGGTGTTGTAAAATTTGCCACATTCATTTTTGTGTAGTTCATCAGGTTTGGAACAATTTCCCCATCAAGAGGATGGTGACAGAGTCTCTAAGTGGCTCGGGCATAAAATTACACCTGAGTGAAACTGATGAATGATGTTTTATGCCAGAGATTTAGGCAAGCTCATGCTGGAGTGGAGAAATAATCTGCATTTTATTCTGAGAATTCAAAGTGGGACACTTATTTTCAAGTATTTGATATGAATACACTGTTGCAGTGGATTTATTATGGTGTTAGTCTCAATCTTTAAAAATCATCTGAACGCAGGAAAACAAAAAGGAAACTTATTTTTTCTGGGGACTGTCCTCCAGGCAGTTGCTTTGGTTTTACAATTTTCCATATTTTCAGGTCTCTGGGATAGCAATTATCTTCATAAGATATCCAAAGATTCAGTTTAGGATTAACTATAAAGCACTTACTCCAGTGTGTAGAGTGAGCCTAGTGGCTCCTTAACGTAAGTGCCCATGATGATTATTTTCTTTTCTTCACCACAAAGAAACAGGCAGTGAATTATATGTCATACTGTATTTTTAAACATCTGATCGACTCCTTTTTTTGTCACAAGCTGACAAGAACAAAACATCGCACAGCTTGTTTCAGCATCCTTAGATCCTTTGCCATTCAGCACAAGATGCACACCTTATGTAACCGCACCATAATGCCACAGAGCTGAGCTCCGGCTATAAATCCATTCACACATCACATGTGCAGGAGCTCGCTGCGCAAAATCGTCTCCCATCAGGTTTGGAGCGAATATTTCTGGCATACTGAACCAATTAAATTAAACATCATGAGCTGAGTTTATGTAATCTAGATGTTATAACATGCTGCCTGTCAGGACAGAGGAGATTCACGCCTCACGCTGATTTCACACAGAGGGAGTCATTTCGCTCAAAACTCTAATCCAATTCTTCCAGCTCTTTTCTCAGGACTTGAAAGACAATCCATCTGTTCCTCCTGGCCGCTGTTCAATCACACCGCCTTCTGTTGTGTGGGCCGGAGGTGAGTTAAATGTTTCTACCACTTCACTGACAGCCGGGGGAGTCGGGGACACGGTGGCATCTCGCTGCTATAAAGATCACTGCAGGAGTCCTAATTCATCACCCCAGGCATCATCATGTGGCATTACAATATGCTAATGTGGCGACGCCGTGCCCTCGCTGTCACCTCGCTCGCTCTCTTTCATCTCTCTCCGTCTTCACTTCACCTCCCCCTCCTCGTCCTCCCCCCCGGGAGCTATGCCCCCCCCCCCCCCCCCCTTCTGTGATCTGCACCTTTCCTGCCAATATGCGGAGGGGGCTGCAAGTGGTGTCGCAGTTGATGTTGGAATTAGGTGAGTGGTGTGTATAGTTGTCTGGCTACACCGGACGAACATGTAATTAGCCCGTGGTGTCAGCGTTACAGCCGGATCCCATTTAATAAGCACAGACTCCCCCTCGACTGGAAAATCACTGCCTCACATGCCTTCAGACGGGATAAAAATAGGAATACCTTTGCAACAGGTGTCGCTTTGTGGTGGAAATTTCTGCTGTTGGGTTTTTTGTTGGTTTTTTTTTGTTTTTTTTTACAGAGACGCGGTTACAATGAGGATTAGCCAGCAAACATGCTGATTTAGTTTATTTCATTCGCAAGGGTTTTCAAAGCTATTTGAATTCGTCCTGTTGTGTGAAAATGTTACACTCAGACAAAACCCTCCGCGGACAGTCTGATCTTACCCCATGTGAGGGATACGTTAGCCAGCCCCAGTCTCCTGTGATGGTCGTCGTGTCCAGAAGATTCACTGCAGAGAGAGCACAAACAACAACAGAGGCGGTAAGTGATGAACTTTAAATGACTGTTTTTTCCTGTCGTGCTCCATCCATCCTGTCCTTCATCACCATCCTCTGTGAACACTGGCACCTGACAGAGTCACACACACACACACACACACACACACACACACACACACACACACACACACAGGTGTACACCTGTCTGACAGGTGTGACTGATGAGGCTGGACGGTCGTCACGGCAACTCTGAGCTGGGTGTCACAGCGTGTGATGTCACCTTGACCTTGTTCACCCTCTGAGCCCTCAGAGCTGGGACCTCAGAGGCAGGCTCAGAATAGAACAGGAAATGAAACGTTTACAGTTGAATGTACAGCGCGCGGGGTGGCCGTAAGCTTTAAAGTTTTTAGCAATGTCTCAACATGCAATATAAAGATTTCAATCCAAAGTGCAAAAGAACGTGCATGGGTGTGAGTGAGTGAAAGCAAGACTATATACAAATAAAGCCACCCGGGAATTGAAAAATAACTTAAGGTAAACATACAGAAGGTGATATAACTGGCAACACTTTATTTGAAGGGGTGTAAGTTGCCATAACAAAGAAATCTTAAACACTGTTAACTTTACTAAAACAATGACATCACTGATTAAATGACACTCATAAATATTTATAAATGTCCATGACAGGTGTGATGTCATAGTTATGATGGTGTGATGTCATAGCTGTAATATGGGTGCCCTCGTAAATGCAATTGGATGTTGAGCCTGCAATAAATAAACTACATTGTCTGTTTTCACAAATGCCCCATAAATAAACAAAGTACTGCTAACAAAAAATCAAAGAAGTGTTTTTAATTTTCATACACAGCACTGTCAGATATGTTACTGTCACCTACACCTATCAGCTAGTTTTTTTGATAACAGATTTTTTTTTCTCTACAAGGGGAAGTCCATTGCTAAATGTAGCTTTATTAGCTTTGTTTGTAGTAAACACAGTTTAGCTATAGCTTGGCTTTGTATCAGAACTTACCAGAAACCATATTTATTTCTGTTACTTTTCCTTCACTTAAAAAAAAACAAAAAAAAACAAAAAAAAAACAAAGGAAACATGTCGGAATCACATACGTAGAAGCCTCCTGACCTCTTTTTATGCTCTTTTCGTAGCGCTAATTCACGTCGGTGTGCGCCCACTCACCCCTTGGCACCCACTCTGAATGAAAACTCTGCGCATTCATTATTCACCTCACATTCTGTCTGGACACACCTTTACATTTGAGTGGCAGGATTTAACAAGGAAGACAGATGGACAGACGAGGAAAAGGTGGATGAAGAACTAAGCAAACCACTAATTCTACCCACTGGCAGAGTCCATATCTTCCACACTAGCAGGTTTGTGTGTGCGCGTGTGTGTGTGTGTGTGTGTGTGTGCGCGCGCGCGCGTTTCTCTCTTCTCTTCAACACTTTCAGCTAATATGATCTCTGCCCCAGGGCTGCTTGTCAGGCAACCAAGTGATGTTCCTCACATTAGAATGAGTTTAACAAAACACTTCACACTTCTTAGCTTTCCATCTTTCATCCTTCATCTTTCTGTCTGACACTTGCTCTCTTCCTGTCTCTTCTGCATGTTAAAGCTACGGCGTTTTTTTGTTGTTTTTTTCTTTTGCCTTGAAGCAGGAAGTGAACTGCACGGCCTGGCCTCCTCCCCCTCAGCTGGCCGAGTTCATGTCCGTATACTTTTTACCCATACTGATGAGTTTTCAGACACACACTCAGCACCGCTCTTTGGTCGCTTAGAAAACACAGCGAACTCAGAGTGCAACAGATATTTGACATCAGATGTTCTGAATATGGAGTGTTTTCTGGTTTATTAGACCACTGACAAAAAGGACATTACTTTTATACTACTTTATAAAACACTGTAGAAAAAAAAAAAAAGCGTACTGAAAAGAGAACGAAAACAGCAGAAAGTCAAACTTCAACAAAAAGAGAACCGCCCACAAAGTTTGAGCGAGAGGTGGAACTGTCTTCTGCAGAAAACACAGTGATGAGTACTTAAAGCATCTGCGCATCCATTCTACACTTTCACAAGTGTTTTCCCTTCTGCCTGATTACACCTCCTCTCTGGCTTGTCTGAGCACCCCCCGGCCTGACTGACACCTGACGTTCTGCTTTACGTTTACACCACCTGCTAGGATGGCACCACAAACATTAACATGATTAATATCAAGGTGCAATAACACATTCGGGCCAGAATTACAGAACGGGCTAAAAGATAGACACGGGGCTGACATTCAAACAGCTGCCTACATACACATCCAGTAGACATCCAGTTGGAGTTCTCTTCAATATC
Source organism: Acanthopagrus latus (assembly GCF_904848185.1). Taxonomy (NCBI): domain Eukaryota; kingdom Metazoa; phylum Chordata; class Actinopteri; order Spariformes; family Sparidae; genus Acanthopagrus; species Acanthopagrus latus. The sequence goes on along the minus strand of NC_051044.1, from coordinate 29,522,659 downwards.
CACTGTTCTTTTAACTCTGTTGTTTGGGCTCAATCAACTCTGTCTGTTTTTCTTTAGCTGCTAAAGTATTAAGCTAGTTTTTAACTTTGTCTGCCATTTAATTAACCCATAGGAATTACTGCTGCTGTGTCTCTTTTAGACTCGCATAGCCGCATCCATTTCAGCTGCACACTGCACTGTGTCGGTGCTGGAGAATGGTCTGGCTACACCAATTGTCGTGCTGGTACAGAAGGGGAAAAAAAAAAAAAAAAACACCCTTGCTTTTTTGTAATTCTTTGAAACCAAACACAATCATCTTTGGTGGCACAAAAGCGACGACGGTAATCCCGCCCGCGAAATAGCCTAGCGTCGCGGAGGACTTGTTTTGAGTGGCATTAAAATGTTATTATCCCTTCAAAAGAAATGTAACAGCTGCTGGCTTGTTCGGTTTAGTACTGTTAACAACCAGTTTAGTGTAACCTTCCACTTTCAGCATGCAGGCATGTAACAGTGACATGCAGATACCTGAAGGAAGAGTGGACTGCCACCTGCGATAGGCGCCCAATGACAGACTTTATACCAAAAGTCTATATCTAGCCAGGATAGGTCTCAAGAGACTCAACAATCAACTCTCTTTCTCCAGAATCGCTTACCCCACATTTCTGTAAACTTTGGGGACTTTACAGACTCCCAGGATAGCTCTGCACATCTTCAGCCTGAAAAAATATCTAATCAGCCGGAATAATTGAAAACACCTGTGTGGGCACAAATGATGTCCAAATAAAGGCGATGCAGATCACTTTATTAAAACCATCCCAAGCAGTCTGGCTCTTTGGTGGCTCCAAATAGCAGGAGTCAGCCATTCTGAAAATAATTAACTTTAATAGCAAGGTGTCTTGTAAACTGCAGACAGGATGCTTAAGTTTAACAACCTGTGCAGAAGCAGACCACAGAGATGAGATCAGGGTTAGTTAGTGAAAATTAGTCGAACCCTTAACTGCGCTTGGTTGCTGCTGGTTTGGAGAGAGTTTCAAGTCTTGCTCTGATGCGCGAGTTTGTCACTTCCTGCGGGTCAAGAAGCGTCTACACCCACAATTCATAGAGGCAAACAGGATGAGTTTAAAGCACGGTAATGGGGATGGAGCACTCTCGTCTGCTGCAGCTCCACTTCATGATTTAGGATAATAAGATGGAATTATTTTTCCATAAAAATCCTGCCAAGTGGAGCCTCGTGATCTTTTCTCTGCATGCTTTCCGCGCAAACGCGCACACGCAAACACTCGTGTGTCGTAATTAGCTGGTGTGTCACTCCTCCTAATTTGAGCACTGGGCCGCTGAGGAGGGCAGTGGGTCAGAACACATAGACAGATGGCAGTGCCACCATCCTCTCATCCCTCCATCCATCCCTCCCCCATCTACCAGCCTTCTCTCTGCCTCTCCCTCCCTCAGGGCGCCGACATCCCGCCGTCTCGTATTGATGATGCGGTGGCCCCTCGCACTCTAGCCAAGGTCACAAATGGATGCCGCCAATTACACTCCTGTGAGTGCTCTTCATTGGCCCGCCAAAGTGACATAATGAAAGCAGCGTACTGGCGCAAGTGGATTTAATAATTCTTCGACGCGCCGAGGGAATTCTCCTCAGCTATACTGTTATTATTAAAGGACGAGAAAAAAAAAAAAAAAGAGGACAAATATATCCCCCTCCCTGAATCCGAAAACATGCGAGGCGGTGTGTTATCACCACAGCAGTCCGTATGAAGATTCACAAGCCGCTCCCGGTGGTATTAATTTAATTTCCGCTCAAATGAGAAATCCCTCTGTCTTTGAAGGTGGTGGGAGTCATTTATCTAATTTGCTCTTGCTGTCTGAATTATGACTTGTACACAAGCGATATGGGTTTAGTGACATGCCTGACGCTTTGCTTTAATGTGACAGGAACCATGTGAATAAAGAGGAGGACAAGCAGTAATTAGCAATTTTTGTCCATTTCTCCTCGCACACTTCTTCTCATCTTACTCGGAGGAAAAACAGGAGCGACGCCCAGTTCTCCGCACACCGCCCATCATGAACAGAGTTTTGCTTGTGTTTGTCAACCTAAATCGCAGATTTTGTCACGACGTCAAGCTCTAGGAGCACTCGCTCACTTGAGGTAGCGTTTCTCTGACTGACTAACCTGCATCACACCTTGATGAGAGCTAGAGCCACAGTCCCGTAATTCCAACCGAAAGGGTCTGCGGCAGTGAAGTGGTTAAAGCCTTCGTTTGGAAGCGGGTGGAGCAACCAAGTGCCTCTCCTCAAGGACTCCGGGCTTGAAATTGAGTTTGTTGCTGTTTCACAGCATTCTGTTCATAACGGAAACACAACCCACCAATACTGACCCTCCGCACATCCCACCGCACCGCCACCAGTTTCTCTCTCGCCCTCTCCACCCAGTACTCCTCCACATCTTGGTAAGCACCAAATGAAAAAGCTGTCCGCCAACTGGAGAGCTTGTTTTCGCTCGCACAGAGACACGCCACATATTTCCCAGGGCGGTGGTCAACTTTCCTCCCTCATTACTTTTCCTTCCCCGGCTGCGACTCAATCTGGCCAGTAGGTTAGCAGGCGCGTGGACGCCTGCGGCCCGGCATTGATGTTGTGGCATGTATCAAATCAGCCGGGCCCGCAAATGATGTTGAAATGCAGTGACGTGCACACGCGCAAACACACACACACACACACACACACACACACACACACACACACACACACACACACTACCTGTCCCTATCAGTGGTCAGGGGAATCTGAAAGAGGGAGTGTGTCTGAAGTCAACATGGAAGAATTATGGGCTGTCTTTGAGGAAGTGGAAGTGTTTGCCTGCAGCGCCCGCAGTGATTCCATACAGCCGACAACAACAATGTCGCCTTAAAAAACACAGAGAGAGAGAGAGAGAGAGAGAGAGAGAGAGAGAGAGAGAGAGAGAGAGAGAGAGAGAGAGAAAAGGGGGTCTATAGCAAGACGAAATGGCAGAAAATAACTGAAGCTCAAAACCTCATTTCCACCCCAGAAGACATGGCCATACATTTCAAAGGAAAAAGTGCAACTATTATTCTACACCAAGTGTCTAAGCACACACAAAAACACACAAACACGCACTGTATATGCTATACATACATACACACGGATGGAAAACAACATGCAATCAAAAATGTGCATTGTACCATTTAAAAAAAAGAAGATGAGATGACAAACATGTTCTGCAAATAAACACACTCACAACATGTACACACAGGCGGCTGACACATACTGTATATGAACACACACACACACACACACACACACACACACACACACACACACACACACACACACACACACTAACACACGGACATGTTGATGGCACAGCTCTTGGGCCAGACAGGGACTGTGACAGCTGTGTAATTATCTCATCAACACCTCCCTTCTCTAACAAGCTTCCCCTTCTCTTCTCTCTCTTCTCGCCGCCTGTAAAGCTCCTCATCAGCGCCGCGACCAGAGGAGACGATAAAAGCCTTCGCAGAGATGAGAGGAGCTCCGCCAAAACACCACACACTCTCCCTCTCGCTGATTTTCACACACACACACACACACACGCACACACCCTCTCTCACTGACACACAGAGACAGACAGACTGCCATCTTCTGTCCTTTTTACTTTTGTTTCGCATTTGCTCCCCAAGTCCTAATGCCAATTCCCCACTCTCCAATTACGAGAGCAAGTCCACAGAAATTACCACCTCTCAAAAAAAGAAAAGAAAAAACACTCTCAGTCTTGTTCATTCAAAGTGGCAACACACCGATACAAAATGACTTGAAATAATTGTTTTCATCGCCCCTCCCTCCTCCTCCTCCTCCTCCTCCTCCTCCTCCTCACAGATGCAAGTTTATGTTCTCAGTTTTTTTCCACACTAATGCTGATGATGACTGGTGATAGGTTAGGGGAAGTGAGCGGAAACTAAATTAGACATGCGAAATGAAAGGTGGAATAAATTTACAGGGAGGGTGTTCAATGACTCCTTTGATTCGCAAATTGTTAATTTGGCGCCGGTGAGCAAACAGAGTAGAGAGGAGCACGGAGGAAGGGGTTCATGTTACTGCTGCGCACAAGGACACTCAAGTACACAAGCATGGCGGCTGCTTTAAGCCAGGCCCCTGCAAGCGTTTTCACCATAAAATATGAAAGGCAAGACTATGACACCTTAGGCCTGACTATGCTACGTGATGAACTTTGCACAGTGTAATTTTCATTTCGGGAAATAACAATGTCACTTGGTTGAAGAAAATACATTTATCATAACTTTGCACGGAGCTGTAAGGTTAGGTTCTAAATCAGTGTTCGATTTGGGAGCAGCCCTTATCTTTGATGGCGGCCAGTGGAAAGTTACTTTTCAGGAACGAATGACTGCTGCGTCTACATGCACAACCATACTGTCGGTACATTCAAATCAATGCAGAGAGTATTTGCAGCACTGTCAAATTAAACACAAATTATCACGGACATCACGTAGGTATATTTGTAACTGAGGTCACAGAGGTATTGTAGTTTGTATATGTTTTCCTAAACCTAACCAAATAGTTTACTTGCCTAAACTTACAGTGAGTAAACTGGGACAGTGAGACTAAATGCTAAGATGCTGATTGTTTGGTAGTATGCTAATGTTTGGTAATTACTGTACCACTGTATACAGAGTCATCTGGGGCCGATTGAAGTGTCATTCTTTATAATTTAATCATTGGACATATGAAAGTTGTGAGTGGACGATGGCTCAGGATGAAAAGTCTGAGGTGCCCAGAGTCATTAGTATTCATCCGACCAGCTGGCCAACCAACCAATGTAGCAATGTCACTATTCCTTTAGCCCTAATTCAGTTATTTAAAGTTTGTTTTTTTTTCATTATTAATCATAAAATACATCAGAATCACCACCCATACCACTCTGGTCACTATTTAGTTTCATTTTTTAAATGTAATTTCAATTACCCAAATATACAGTGACCCACGTCATAAACACACCATATAAACATAACGTAAGGCAACAAATGAGTTATTTTAGAATAAATAAAAACCTATTTTCCTAAAACCTATTTGTAACTATATGCAAGTCATATTTTTTTCACTCAGATGAAGCTTTCATTTTGGAACACCGAGCCTTCCCTGCTTTCAAAACACAAATTGGACGAGATGTAAACAGAGCATCAGTAAAAACTGCTTCTGAACTGACAGTTGGAAAGTTTACTCAGCCAGTAATCTCTTTCATTTCACAGGGTAGGAAACAGAATCATGCCGTGTTGTGGTTGACAAATGGGCTGTAAATAAACCAGAACACATGGGAGCACTACTCTAAGCTGGGCTCACACCCAATACATACGGCATTTGTGTTGCTGCAACTGATTTCTCACAACCGGACATATGCCATTATGCCAGCTTCTTACAGTTTTTTTTTTTATTCTTAACCTTGTGTAAAGCAGCAGCAATGACAGTTACAACAATAATATTATCTTTATATAGCAAGTTGCAAAGAGCTTTAGAAAAGAAGAAAAGAAAAATAATAAATTGTACATTTTATATGACTTTTGGGAAGGAATATATGTATTTATTCATGACATCTTATTATCATTTATTATTTGCTAATTAAGTATTCTAGCAAACAGTCAACCGATGAAGCCCATAAGAGAATGAGTGACTCTAGTATGTGGACCTTGAGTTAAGGACCCCCATTCCAAAGGTCAAGAGTGAACCCTGAAGCACAGCTGTTGGGAAACGCTTTCATAAACCTTTTAAACCCACTGACAAATAAATCAATGAAAGAAAAAAAAATGAATAAATAAAACAAATCACTCCAATATTGTTAAAGAAGGCAGCAGAAAACCTTTCCTTTGATGACAAACAAATTCTGAGGAAGGAAAGATTGATCTTGGCCAGCTCTGACCATCCGCTCTTGGAGGGATTTGTTCTTTTCCTATCTGATCTGAGACACGGGCTCCCGTGGGCAAAGAACAGTACGGAATACATTGTCTGACGTTCCATGTGTAATCAATGCGCTTCATTTGCTTTAGAACCTTGACTGCACTGTTCCAGGGCATTGTATTATTTGTCCCTCCCCAGTTAATTATTTTTAACAGTTCCCTTGTCGTTTCTTTGTTCGTCCTTTGTGTTGTCTGAATCTTATATCCTCTTGTACGTTGTCTTTGTGTTTTTACCTGCTTTGGTTTGTCAAATCTCTCTTTGAGCGACAAATAAAAGTCTGAGCTGAACTGAAAATGTCCTTGTACGCATTTACAGCTACATAAAAAACATTTAAATTATTAGTTTTATTGCTTTTAAAGACTCAAATAGGAGAGCTGAGGAAAGTGTTTCTGAGGTAAAGTGTGTCTAGACTTTCAGGTAGCAAAAATGAAAGAATAAATATGACCCCGTTCAATTTTCAATGCACATGTTCGAAACAAACTTAACCAAAGTGACTCATTCAGGGCATTAAGTATCGCTTAAGTGTAAAGTGAACTTCACTGCTGCTGTCCTCTGTCACAGATCACTACCTTCTCATCACTGATGAGCATTCAGAGTCACATTCAGTGTGTGTGTGTGTGTGTGTGTGTGTGTGTGTGTGTGTGTGTGTGAGAGAGAGAGAGAGTAAGAGAGAGGGGGAGAGTGGCACCTGCTCTGACACATTTGTTAACTTATCTCTTCATTTATCTCTAATATCAGTCTGACAAAACTCCATAAAGTCCAAATCTTTGAATTCTGACAACGTTCTGCTGTTCATCATATGGAAGAGAAAGTCAGTAAAAGCAGGGATGCAGGGTGCCCACATGCAGATCTTCTTCATGTCTCCAGGCAATAGAGTGAAATGCAAAGCAGAATGGCTGATGAGCAGCAACATGATCATCATGATAAAGACATGGAGATCATGGTGCACACCGGGTTAATCGAGGGAAGGCGAAGACATGTCACGCTGACGTTTGTAAGATATGATGACAAAGTCCTTGACATTGTAAAGAGGCAGCTGGTTTCACTTGGTTGAGAGTGTAGACAGGAAATTAATTGTTTTGCAGAGAAAAAAAAAATGGATGCCCTTGATGCTGTCATGAATTACTAACAATCATTTCAAGCTACTTTGGTTGTTCCGCTCCTCCTCCTCCTCCTCCTCCTCCTCCTCCTCCTCCTCCTCCTCCTCCTCCTCCTCCTCGCCCCCGAGTCATTCGGCTGTTATTTCTGGTAACATCCTGCCACTGCTGCATTTACTCTTTAGCCCTTTATCCACCAAGCAGACCGTGTCAGTCCAGTTCAGCTTGTTACACATCAGAACGGTTATCTTTGAATTTGTCAAAGGTAGTGTATGGTGCATAAAACAACCGTTCCGTTTTATGACAACGATTGGATACTACAAGGCACAAGCACTCCACCAATTGGTCCTTTGGAACAACCAGAGTTGTCTGTTGTCCGGGCTGTGATGTCGACTTTTGTCAGCAGTCTTTTGTCCTGCTGCCAGGAGCCTTTTCCAGGCGGAGCTCGAACGTATGTAGTCCAGTGACCCCTTGTTACTACTGGGCACGTCTCTGTTGAATGGTGTGAGTGCGAGCTTTGTTTCTCCCTACACGCAGGTTCATACCCCTCTGGGAGCATCATGCCTGCCTCACATTATTTACTTGTGTGGATTTTTTTTTTTTTTTTTTTAATTCATCACATCTCCATGATTTTTGTGCCTCTATGATGCTTGAGAAGGCTGTGTAGTCAAATCATTTACTTATTTGTCTGTTTATGAGTATATATGTATTATATATATATATATATATATATATATATATATATATATATATATATATATATATATATATATATATATATATATATATTGTTAATATTTCTGATCTTGTTGTGCTGCACTTTTTTTTAATTTTTTTTTTATTGACCGGATGTTCTGTGCCATTCCACTGTCTGACTTCCTGTCTGGCATTATCGGCTCTGTGCAGTTTAATGCGGCTGCGGTCCACCTCTGTCAAAAAATAGGTACGACACAGGCCACAGGAGGCGATCACGGGTGAAACACAATGGGGAGGGGCCCGGTTTAATCAAGTCGTGAGAGAGAGAGCAGCAGTGAAGCGATGGTGAATGCAAGCGGAGCAGTTTGTATATGTTGTTATCTGGCAGTCATGTACAGAACAGATCGCAGGGTTTCATCTGATAAATGCAGCAGCTTCTGAGGAGGGAAATGTAAAAGGGGGTTATCCCGAAGCCAAAATGGAAATGCAAAGCCAGTGTGGTGTTTAGGTACCATGTTTAAGGTTACCATGGGTTACGTAGGGTTCAATGAGGACTTCCAACAGTACGTCAGTGGAAATGCAGTCTCTCTCTAAAAAACATTTAATATTTTTCTGAATTCTTTTCTCTCTGCTTCTTTGTATGTTTCTTTGATCTTACTTCATTTTCCCTTTGATTACAGTCCCCCCCCCCCCCCCCCCCCCCCCCCAATCTGACATGTATTACACAACAATACAAGACACTGAACACGTTTATCTTTCACTGTTTGCTCGTTATATCCGTCTGTTACCTTTGTTGCGCTCCATACCGTTCCATACGTACTCCGCCATATGTCCCTTCTTTTTTGTCGGTGGTGATGCATCTCTATGCTACATCATTTCATCTTCTCCATTGCTGTTGACACTCTTTCTTTCATTTTTTATTTTTTTTTTTTTTCTTGAAGTACCCTCTCAGTATTTGTTGCAGCAGTGGCCCATTTTCCCCACAGGGATCATTAAAACTTCATCTCGTTACCTCTACACCTACACTAACCTTCTTCCCTCCTCCTCCCCGTCTCATCTTTCTCCAAACTCTCCCTGAAGTTTTTCTCCCCAGAGGCTCTTCTTTTCTCACCGCGTCTCCACTGTGGTGTAAGCATTTTGTCCTTGGCGCAGAGAAAGCAGTACAGACGGATGGAGGGTAGAAGACTGCTGAGAGACTTATTATGACACTCTGATGCAGACAGCACCCCCCCACAAAAAAACACTTTCTTTTCAACTTTTCATCTTCTCCTTGTGAACCCTCCTCTGTTTGTATGGTGAGTGCAGGGAGGGAGATCTCAGAGATTTAAAGTGATAAACAGCCAACAAAAGCAAACAGCAACCAGCCAGAAGCACGCACACACACACACACACACACACACACACACAAACGGAGACACGAACATACTGCATTTTAGCATATCCCTGTGAAAACCATGTCTGGTGATTTTTATCTTTTCTTTGAAGTGTAAAATCCCAGCAATTATAAGATATATAGAGTCAACTGTAAAATGCTGTTTATGTGTGAATTCATCAGTATTACCAATGAATTAATGACTACATCAAAACTAATCAGTCACAGGGGACATTCTTATACAGAAATAGGACTTTTGTGTTTGGTATTTAAATGTGCAATAGACAACTTGTTTGCTTTAACATATCAGTAAATACAGACTGAACAGTGCAATGGATGACATCATCAACATATAGACTGGTTCCCGATAAACCTCGCCGTCCTCCGTCTGCTACCGGCTCAAATTTCCCGGAAAAAAATGAAGGTCAAATCACAGCACTAAGGAAGTGCTTCCGTTAGGAATGTCAAGGTAAAATGAAGAGACATTTTTCTTTTCCCCCGGTTGCTATCCACAGGTAATCGTGGAACAACTTGACTAACTGGAAACTCTACACTGCAATAGATAAAGAACCCTGCTGATGGAGGTGGCAGAGGAGGAGAAGAGGGAGTGTGATAGAAACTGGGGTAAAACAAGAGCGAACAGACAGGCAGTTACTCGATAGGGAGCGATCTGGTGTTTGTCAAGGTCTGTTCTCCATTGATATGTGTTCCCCCTTACCGCTGAGGCACGAGAGGGTTCAGAACTGGCTTACTTTCTATAAGATCAGTAAGCAAAGAAACCTGCTTACTTATTTATACAAACAGGTGTTCTACTCTGCCTTTTAGTAGCACTGAGGTCAGGGTTTCTGGGTCGAATTGTGATTCTTGAGGTTGGGTTTTGCTTCAGACAGTAGCCGAGCAACAAGCTATAGCCAACGCTGTCTTTGCAACAGCAGTGCAACCGCTCGACATACTTTTGCACCACTCCTTAAGTAGCACTGACTAATTCGACTGCAATCTTACTGGATGATTTTATTTTATTTTTTTTTTGTTGCGTCGCTGAATTGGATCAAAGCGCATCTTCCATCTCTGTTTTTTTCTGATAAGCAGTCACACCTAAAATGAGAAAAAAAATATCTGCACAGCGCTGCCATGTTGGCGACATGACCGAACATGTTTGAACCAAAGATATTCATGGTCGAGGAAAGGTGAAAGTGTTCTTTTCCACAAATATCAAATAAACACATTTGGTAATGAAACAAAACTCATTTCGTCAACAGGTGATACCTGGTACAGAGCCGCTTTAGAATGATTCCAGAAAACAAATCCCCTCACAAAGGTATGCCTTCCAAATCGGCTCTAACATGTGACGTGTGAGTATACACACACCTTTAGGGACTCTGAATGGACACCCTTCAATGCAGCAAGGCTCCCATGGGACTTCATGAGACAGGGGAGAGGGACTGAAGGCTTGATTTGTTAGGTGTACGAAACAGTTTCTAACATTATCCCAGAGTAATACGAGTCTGTCATGTGCTTGGCACTCTTTCTGATGATGTGGTTACCTGACTCAATCATTTTTTGATTCATTGATTTAGCCAGATCAATGCTTTAGGTGAAAACCAGCACAGCTTAGAATTCTAATACACTTGAGTTTAGTGATGAATCCATGTGAAAATAAAATTGGAAGGCTTTTATGATTATATTATTTATATTATATATAATAAATATTGTATAATTTTGATTAAATAACAATATACATTTCAAGAGCAGTAACAACACAAGTACTTATCACTAAAGTTGTGAAAGGCATAATAGAAAACACAGAAATTCTGAAAAAAGGTACTCACATTGCAACATGCGTACATGGATCTGCTCTTTCTGTAACCTACAAGTATTTTTTGCACTGGAGACACAGCAGCACACATCATCATCACTGCCAGAGCAACCAGAATGTTATGGAAATGAAGCATGGAAATGTGCATCATGCAACTTTTTCCATAATATCAGCACAAAATGCACTAGAGACAGCGCTTTTTCTATGAAAAAAAAAAAAGAAGAAGACAAAAGTAAAAAAAAACCCAGCAGAAAAGACTGCAAACACGCCCCAGTTTACCCCTTTCCAAAATTACACGATTAGGTCAGAGAGAGTGGGCAGCGGAGTGTCTGCTCCTCTGCTGGAGTGGTGTTGAAATGATTCCGTTTACACTGGCTAGCGCACTCTGGCACAATCCCTCATATCTTATTTTAGCAGGTGCTCCCGGGCTGGAGCATGGGACCCTGCTTTGTATATCCCTGCAAGGCAGAGTGTTTGCTGCATGATGGAGGGAGGAGGATGCTCAGGGCCGGCGAGGCTCATCCTTTCCCAGGGGAGAGGAGTGAATAGCAGGCTATACTGCTGCCCAGGCCTGCCTGGCTTCCCCAGGGAAAACATCCAGAGGGGTATAGACGTAGTGGAGAGGAGGAGAGGCGCGCAGAGCTATTTATAGAGCAGGTAAAGAGGAGAGGTGAGGAAAGATTGGGGGGGGGGGTGAGAAAGAGGAGGGGAGTTGAAAACAACAAGAGGAGAAACAGAAGAGTCTGAAAGCAGGTGACAGTGTGATTTCTGTCGCCCGATAGCATCCACAGAGATCTGGGTTGACGTCGTCTGCTACACCTGCTGAGCAGAGCAGAGCCCCTGACTCAGAGCGTGGCCTGCTGGCGCAAAAGCTAACAAAGTATGCCTGAACTTATTGATTTATAGTAGAGAGAGTTCATGCAGAGGTTAGCTGGAAGGGAGGGAGGAAGAGCAGAGAGACTGTCAAGACGACAGTGATATTTTATCAATACAGACTCGACTTACAGCCCAGAGATCCTTGTGATGTTTCAATCCAGGCGCTGTTCTGGCTCTGCCTTCCTCTTTAATAAATAAAATTGCTTTTATTTTTTATTTATTTCCCCACACTGTGGATGTTCCACCCATAGGCCCCGGCGCTGTCAGCTCATTCCAGCCCCTGTGCAGCATGTATGTCTCTGTTTCACACTGTTGCTCTTTAATCATTTTCATCATTTCAGTGAGCTGACATTCTACATAAAGAGCTCTTATCAGCCCTGGTTTATGCTTAATGATGAATGGTGATAATTACTGTCAGTCAGTGTGTCGAACACGCCATGGCCACATCGCTATTTCGGCTCTGAAGTGTGTGTGCTTAAGGAGAGAGAAGACTCTACAATATCCAGAGCTCGACAGCAAAGTAAAGTGAGCCACACTTTCCACCATTCACGGTCGTGACTCCACTCCATGGAAAACCTCAAAGCAACACATAAAAATAAGAGGTGCACCTGTTCACCTGTCAATTAGAGCAGTGGTTCCTAACCGTCGTGGTAGTTACTGAACCTCCACTGTATTCACTTGTATGAATTTACGGAGGTGATTATGGACTATTTGTGCGGTAGTTATTAAGTAATTAGCCACTGGATGAAATGCTTCTATTACTGACTGCAGACAAAAAAAAAAAATGAGCGTTTGAAAGAACACTATATTCCTCAGCAGAGGTTGGCGTAATGTGCGTTGTAGCACGCAATCAGCTGACTTCTGTTACAGTTGTTGAATCTGAGTCAATCAGTAATCTGTACATACTCACTAGGGTACCAAATGTGTATGTGTGGCAGACAGAGTCCCCAAACCAATGAAGCTACAGTTGTGCCCAGATGTTTCAGGTGAAAGTTCACCCAAAAAAATAAAAATCCCTGCTAAGCTAACAGCGTTAGTACCTGGTCTGAAGTGGGTGACTGAGCTCGACCACACCTGGAAAGTATATGGAGCAGTAGGGAATCATTTATATTTGGGAGGTTCCACCAGATTTTTTATTTCTTTACATTTCCGACTTTAGGAGAATGCTGCCATGCTGTTTTGCTGTTAAGCTTCAGACATTTTGAGGATTGTGAAACTATACAACACATAATAAATAAAAAATACATTTAATTTAAAAAGGAATGATTGTAATTTAGGTAAATGACTAAGGAATAATAAACTAGTCAACTGTTTAAACTGGATACCTTTTTTGTTTTAATAAATGAACAATGATGAGTGTCACACACAGTGTTAATAGCTATAATAGCTAGAATACTGACACTGTCAGCGTTTAGATTGTTTGCATATAAAACTCGCTTTCACTGTTTTGTGCTCAGCCACCTCGCACAAAATCTCCCAGGAAAATTAAAGCTGGCTGTCTATTCAGTCAGGCTGGCGGCCGGGCATCAGTCAATCTGCTTTTACTTCATAAACCAAATGAATAAATAAACTTGTTTTGCTCTGTGATGTTAGTAGTTGCTACTATGAGGAAAACAGAAATGATCCAGTCGAATACCATAAAATATTGCCTGACTTTCCATAAGCTCACCTGCGTGTGTATGACCTCATTCCTTACATGTTCCTGTGTGTGTGTGTGTGTGTGTGTGTGTGTGTGTGTGTGTGTGTGTGTGTGTGTGTGTGTGTGCAGCCCGGTCAGGATAAAGTCCTGATGCTGTCCGCCTGAATGAGCACCATCATGCAGCCACCAGCTGTCCATGCAGTGACAACACAACACGACGCAGTGACTATCAGCGTTATAAGCAATCACTAAAATAAGGCAGAAAAAAAACCAACAACAATAAAAAAAAAACGGAGGTGCATGGCTCAATCGAAGCACACATTTAAACACACCATGCGACGAGATGCTGCTGCATCAGTGTGTTTGTTTTCCCCACAGGATGACCCGATACACAGAGTGGAGAAGTTGCAGTGCAGAACTACGCCGAGCTTTTCCTCCATCGCAGCCGAGCAAAGTCCCCCGGCCACGATGGGATCCACGAGCTTTGTTGTGAATCTAGCTTCAGCGTGAGTAGATGAATGAATTTAAAAGGGTGGTGTATGAACAGAGGACAGAAGGCGGCGAAGAACAGAGAGGAGAATAAACAAGAAGCGGATTCCCTGCTTTGGCTCCGCTTGTGGGTTAGCCGCCACTGAATCGTTCCATTAAACATCAGTGGAAAGTCTGCCTGTAAGATCTCCAACTTGTCAGTATGATTTTAGTCTTCTTCCTTGGTTTCTGCTTGACTATTGCAGTCTGGGTGATAATTATTTATTGCATATCATTTGCCAAGTTATTTTCTGGACACTTCCCATGATCAGCTGTACTATATGATCTTCAACTTCGACTTTGGACTTAAACAGATAAGAGATCTTAAAAAGAAGAGATAAAGAAAAAAATATATATTTACAAGTGGAAATAGATAAAAAGTTATTACTCAGCGGTGGCACATTGTGTTGAAGTAGAAGACTGTGCTGCATGGCACTTCAGAGTTAAAGGGGTTATTTAGAGGCAAACTTCAAAACCGTGGGTCATGAGAAATCGCTGTTGTCTAAATGTATTACAGCAACAAACATAAAACAACCACCTCTACTTTAGTGGGTTCCATACTGCTTCTCTGAGGTCAGTGCAGACTGGCAGGGCAGGAGTAGGGGCAGCTCATGATAGCTTTAAAGCCCTGCTAATGGTCGGGTGATGACGCAGTGTTCTTTTTTATGTGATGACTCGATAGAGAGAAGTTGTGAACAAACTGTGAGCATCCATGCCTTTCCAACGGCACTGTAATGATACCAGGATCGCCAGGGTAACGCGATGAGGAATCATCACAGCTGAACACGGCATATTGGAAATGTCCAGTCACACGTGTTGACATAAACACCACTTGCCAACAACTGATGCAGTACGAGGGTCTTGAAGGGCCGTCCCACTTCATGGAGGGAGATTTCAACCACTGCCCCTTGTAACTATCTGCTGAGGGGCAAGGTGGCAATGGAAAAGGAGGAGTAGGGGTAAAACTGGAAATGAAACTGAGCTATTGAGACACCGGATGACTAAAGGATCCAGTAGTGCTCTTCATGTCTTGCCCTGTGCTCTGGATGTGTCTAAGGGTAATGATGAATTTGCTGTAAAATGGTGATAGCACACTGTAAAAGTCAGAAGGTCAGGACGGGCGGAGGTTCTTTTTAGGCCTCATTTACCACACAAACAGTCCTGTCCTCCAAACAAGGGAAGCGTGTTTTTTTTTGTTTTTTTCCCCTCCTTCACACTAAATGCTGCAGTTACTCGAGCAGGAGGTAACTCACAGGCTAGGCGCTGATGCAAGACATTGAAATAGACTTTTACAAACCTTTTGCCAAAACACCCGTCATTTGAGTTATTCACTTTCTTCTCGTCGCTCCTTTTCTCTTCCTCCCCAATATATGAGTAAAAGTCAGACATTATAAGCGCTTCCATTCCCTTTAGTCTGGTGCTTCACAGAATGTATACCAGGCATTAATATCGTCCCCACAGAGATAACTCGGTTAGATGGAGTGTGTTTGTGTGCTTGTGTGTGTGTGTGTGTGTGTGTGTGTGTGTGTGTGTGTGAGTGTGTGAGAGAGAGAAATTGCATGACTACATATGTGTGTGCCTGTGTGCATCTGCCTGGATTGTGTGTACACGTGCATCTGGATTTTCATCAGATGAGAAATGAGTTATCTGGCCCACCCCTCCCACCCCCCGTCCCTCGCCACATATTAATTACATCAGGCCTGTGATATATGGACAGATTACTGTGTGTAAAACACATTATTTCCTTATGGAAACAGGCCGCGTGAGAGATCCATCAGCCTGCATCACGGTCGGTTTGGGGCTCACTACATCATACGTGAGCATCCGGCTTACCTGCCATAATCACGGAGGAATCTTCCTCCTGCTATCTCAATACAAGTCCGTCCTGGCAGAGGAATGACAAAAGCGGCATGTGATTAAAAGAACCTGACAAGCACCTTTTCTTATTGTTGTCTGTCAAGAGCAGAAGCTCAGCCTCTTAACCTCTTGCTGTGTAGAGTTTTTTTGGCCCAAAAAAAGTCTTTCAGTCACTCACTCGGCCAACAGTGACTGCAAACTGAGCCCACAAGTACGCCGTTAGGAATCATATGTAACAACACATCCTTATCTAAATGGCTGAATAGGTCGATTGCCTGTGACTCCCAAATTGGCACATATCACCATTCCCGAAGCAGCATACTGCCACCGGACATGCAGGACATTTATTGTACGGTCACAGCTTGCTGGATTAAGATACAAGAACAACTCGGGTTTAAGAAAACAGGTTTAAGAAATCATCATGGTTGGAGCTAAAATAACTATTATTTCTTCTACCTCAGTAACCAACATACGTATGTTACTCACGTAACTTAAGTCATGTTGTCGGGACACAAAACCTAAGTATGTTAGAAAGTTAGAACTAATGACCAGAAGCAGGACACAAGAAACATCTCCTGGTGAATCTGACTACCTCGAGTTGCACATTTGTAATAAAATCAGTTAAATGTTTTATCTTAAAAGCTGCTGCACACATGAAAAAAAAATGTCTAGCTGTTCAATTTTTTCAAAAGTTGAAGAAAGACTACCTGCTAGAAAAAAGAGCTTTATGTTGTGGCCAGTTTGTTTGCCAAGGTTTAGTCCATGTTGCCTACAGCCATCACTGGCCACCTTTTGTCTCCGCCACCGCATGGAAGACCACAACACCACTGTCCTCTACCAACTGTGTATGTTAATAATAATATAACAACACTATTTTCCAAAAACCTCAACATGGTACTTCTTACTTCGGAAACCTCACCAAAGCTCAACAGTAGCGGCGGTGGCAGGTCAGAAAAATGACGGTGTGTTTCACGCATTTCCGACTAACAATGTCATCCTGTCAAAAGAGGAGTCAGAAAATGAGTAGTTGTGGAAAGCGACGACAAACACCCCGTCGTCGAGCTTAAAGGACCTGATGAACTCACACACTATGCTCTCAGCTTGTTGCTGTTAGAGCCGCTGTGACTCAGAGGAAACACTCCTCACAAAGTGAGCTGAGCACAAACTCGAGTTTGACCTTATTAGTTGGATGGTTTTGTGTTGCCGCAGCTATTGGAACAGGTTGGCAGGTTTGCCGGCGTTTATCAGAGCATATTAGACCTTCGCTGGGCTTCTATTAAACTTAATGAACATTTAAATCCTTTAATGGATTGAAGGGAATTGAGAGCGGCAAATTATCAGCCAGACGCTCTTCGCTGGTGTTGATAAAGACACCCGCCGATGGAAGCTGAAGAGACGCATTTGAGACAGCGGCCTCCCCTCCTTTCACTCCCTTCATCTCACTTTGTTCTCTCCCCGTGACCGTCTCGCACTCTCTCTCTCTCTCTCTCTCTCTCTCTCTCTGCCCGTGCATCCCTCTATCGCACAGCCTCCCTTTTGTTTCTAACACTTGCTGTGCTCCTCTGTCTGCCTGTAACTGACGAGAGGAGGCTGCTGCTGCAGAGCCAGATCTCCGTCATTCATCAGTCGCCATGAAGGGAACATCATAGAGATCTCTCTCCAGGAGGGGTGTGCTAACACAACCACAACACCAGCCCATTACAGAGCTGTCAAGCGTTGCCTCTACAACCTTCTCTGCCTGTCTCTCACTCCTTCGCTTTATCCTCAGCCATCCCAGTGAGGGATCTTCTACCCCCACATGCTAACAGAGCGAAGGAACATAAATTACCCAATGATACAGCTCCAATCACAGAGCATAGCAGAGCTGGCCCAGGGGCTGCTGACTACGGCCAGCCCAGCATCAGGTCCTGCTAATGGGTGGAGAGGGCTCAAGAGAGGCCGCTGCTTTCTGAGGCCTCGTCTGCTCCTGGCCGCGGCTCAGGAGGACTGGCAGAGCCCGCTGTATTGATCTGGTAGCTCCTATATTCCTGTCGACAGCTGGCTAACAAGGCTGATGTCTCAATAAAGACCGGTGCCTTGGGGAGAAAAGGAGGGGGGGGGGAGCAGGCGGTCAGCCGACAGCAACCTGTTTTAAGACAAACTAGCAGACAGTGGGAGGGAGGGAGAGGTTCACGCCCTCTCTGGTTATTTAATGTGCTCCCACAACACTGCACATACAGGCTCGCCCCCTCTTTCGGGACGGCGCTGAAACTTTAACTGCGGCGCTGAGAACGGGTCGTGAGCCACGGAAAACTACAATCTTGACAATTACCGACATGACCAGGGGAGTGAGTTTGGAGACAATTTGCCTTTTATTGCTTTTAGCTCAACACAAAGAAGAGAATTGCAGTAATGTGCTGGTTAAGTGTGATTTATAAACCTCACAAGTTAAAAATGCTGTAATCGTTTCAAGGTTAAACCATATGTGATTATTATAGAGCGCCGTCGAAACTTCTTCCACGCTGCCGCGTCTTCTTGTCCATCTTTTATTGACCTGGAACTGATAGCTCTAAGTGATTGAGCAAAACAAACAAAAGATGCGAGTGTGTGTGTGTGTGTGTGTGTGTGTGTGTGTGTGTGTGTGTGTGTGTGTGTGAAGGAAACACACTGACAGATGATGAGGCGGCTGATCTATATTTGATGCAAGGGACTTAAGGATATAGTTTGTCCGCTTTGTCTAGTCAGACAGCTCCATCGGTCAACAGGTGTTAGGGGCTGTGAGACACCGTGAAGGGAAACGTCTTCCCTGCTGAAGCGTCCTTGAGCAAGACGATGATTTGCAGATTCAGTAGCTTCTGTCTGTGTAATCTGGTCTCCGTGCAGCTATTAATTATGACAACTTCTCATTTTTCACCAGTGCAATGTTACTAAACACGCGACAGGTAGTCTATTGACTGAGCAGAGATCAATACAAACAGCAGCGCCTGAGCCGGCCGCAGCACCGATCGGGAATCAAAATCAAAATTTGTCTTGCTTTTTTTATTGCACAGAAAAAAAATCTGCAGTGCGCCTCCTTTCAACTTTTCTCTCTTCATTTCCTGTTTTTCCCTGCGATTCCGTTCCGTGCTTCTAAATTACACATTCAAATCTTTAAGTAGTGCAGAAAAAAAAAAAAAAAGTCCCCGTTCCTATTCGTTGGTCCTGGCCTCCCTGTGTCTCGTTCCCCGATGGTCCGTCTGCAGCAGAGGTATGTGGTAATAATCATCCACCTACAGTTTGCTCATTAGCAGCGAGCCCTGCTCTCTGCATGGGCCTTTTCATGTTCCTCAGTGCTAACAACAACCTGAGGGAACGCTCCTCACCCTCGCTGGGAATGCGACAGTCTGAAGCGGCGTGCAGGAGGTGAGTCAGGAACCGGGGCCACAGACAGGAGGGGCCGCTCGCAAGGACCACCACACAGCACACACAGAGGTAGATAACAGCTAGGTTCTTCCATATGTGTTTGACCGACACTGATTTTTCTTTAATGTGGCCGTTTTCATTCCTCAAAATAACATAGATTCAGCGTTCGTCCTTAGAATAGTTTCCTTGAAAACATCGTTTCCGCACCAGAGAGCTCCCGTTCAAATGCTTTTGGAGTTTGTTTCCCTCTCAGACTTCACAGGATTAAAGTTTTGGTTCCAGGGCGTGTGTGATGTTTGACGGGTCTTTGCTGTCAGACAGGCAAAGCGACTGAAACAAAACTTTGAATGCAGGAGTCTCCATTTTCCTGTTGTGCCGCAGCAACAATACATATGGAGACCTTAACTGTTAAAAATAAATGAATGAATGGATCAACACATAACTAAATAAACAATCACGCAAATAAATGATGATACATCGATTAAATACTGGCGGCAGTATGGAAAGCGTTCAAAATGAAATAAATAATTAGGACGTTATGGAAAGAAATAAAAAACAGATGCAGATAGACATCGAAACTAGAATAAAATAAAAAAAGCAATTCGTATTTTATCAAGAACCAACTGAAAATGTAAAATTGTATTTACATTTTCAAATTTTCATGGTCACATTTTTTTTTAAAATAAATTCTTCATATTTATTCATGTGATTATTGGCAAAATGACTGACTTAGTTTTGAACACACTGAGTCTCCACAATAAAAAGGATAATGATTACAAAAAAGTATTTACACTTAACTTACCTAATATTATTGTTGTTGTTGTTAGATAAATAGGAAGCTGAAACACTGTTGTGATTCATCATCTCAGGGGCAAACTCAAATTTTAAAACATCTAAATACTATACTGAATATTTTTTGCAGTTCCTTTGAATGTATTTAAGCCTTTTTGATTGTTTTAATGGAGAGAGTAACATTATAAAATGACAGAGAAGAAGTGAAATGTGGGCAATGTGCGTGAAAGGTTGTCTGTGGTATTACAGTTTTCACAAATATATTAAATTATATTATATGAAATATATATACTAACAAATTGCATGTTATTGTATGGACTGAGGACTACACACATGGTAAACGATACATGTTTTTACAGGACAGGAAAAGTATGCATCCATAAGTGCTTATTTTCACTTTTTGTCTTTTTACTTTATTAAAAAGAGTTTTGCGATTTTAACCTATTTCAACTTTTACACAACAACACTCACAATGATCTCTGCTACAAACTTACATGTGGTCATTAGGAGCTAAAGGTCCTTTGGAATGAAATTTGAAATATTACCTCCCTGCTGGTCTGCCCCTGTTCCAGCTGCCTCTCTCTCTCTCGCTTTTATTTATTTATTTTATTTTATTTTGTTCAGTTTCTGCATAAAAAAAGCAGCAATCTGATTCAATAATAATTACTGTGTCTCCCGGGCACACAATGGATTCACTCCAAGGTTCAATATTTCTTGTGCTCTATTGAAGAAATATGCAAACACGTTATGAGATGTCAAAATATTAAGACTGGCTCTCCCTTTGTCTCACTCCTCACACCATACATTCACACACTGCGGTCCAATACAAATAGCTAAAAAGAGGGTTTGGAGGACATTCGAGTTATGATGTGGATACATGAATGAGTAATGGTGGTGGAGGATCTTGTCACTACATTTGTATCTGCACAAGATGAATCTGACTGCGAACATGAACAATGAACAAAAACAAAATGGCTGGCCATGGCTTCTCGAGGATCAAATATACGCACATAACTCAGCTGCGGCATCTGTCTTTTGTGAGTGCTCCTGAGTGTTATGTCTGTAGCAGTGTGTGTGTGTGTGTGTGTGTGTGTGTCAAGTGGAGCTCTGCATGTGTGTGTGAGCAGTTACCTGTTCTCCCACCAATTTAATTTCCAGCTCTTCATTCATTCCAAAGGCTATCTTTCCTGTGTACATGTAATATTTGTAATTGCCCTCGAGTCGGACGGCAGCCAAACCAAGTCCAAGAAGAGAAATTAAATTTTCGTCACGGTCGTTTTTAAACGGCATCAGATAGCATTAGGACATCAACTATTTGCTTGCGCTTAATTACAATTTTTGCCCCTCATCACATCCAAAGCAGAATGTGGTTACTTTTTTTTGCAGAATGTTGAAAAATTGATCTGTTTTTCTTCTGTTTATTTAGATTAATTAGTGTGCAGGATAACAGCAAAATCTCATTTTGAGAAACGTTACATTCACAAGTGGTTACTTTATTCCCGGAGTGGGAGCGTCTCTCCAGATGGAACCGGTGTCAATAGAAATCAGTTGATTCATTCACATTGATTAAAGTGTTAAATAACTAAATGGGACTACAGAACTTTATTCTGAAGTTTTCAGACTGCACAGTTTTCGTTTCATAAAAAAAGTGTTTGGAGGAGGAAATCATTCACAGACTTTCCCCTCGACTTTCCAACGCACTGTTCAAAGCCTGCAGGTGTGTAGTTCAAGCCCTGAAAAAAATACACATTGGATTGGTAACACTTTATAAGAAGCACTATCAATAAAGGCTAGATTTATAGTTAATTAAACATTACTTAATAGTTATGTAACTATTAATAAACAATACAATGTTTAATACACCTTTGCAATTACTTAATAATGGTTTAAAAACCATTCCATTGTTTATTAACAGTGATTTAACTATTAGCTAATGCATAATCAACTAAACATTCACCCTTAATTGCTGTCATTGTGAAGAGTGACCGATAATGTGATCCCAGGACAAAACCAGCGTGGACTATATCAAGTAATATGATTATATCGAGTGTGAGGAAACAAAGCGTTGACTTTCCGTACGGAGCTGTGATACCTGGATACAGACTCTTTGGATATGCTCGGTACCCAAATGGTTAAACTCGGTTAGCGTACATTACGGGACAGAAATTAATTGTGTATTATTACGCTTTATCCACATAATCAGACTGAATCGCCGATCGGCAAAGGGCAGCAATCATCACAGGGGAAGTCGAATACATTTGAATATCATAGCCACAAGAGGGGGAAGGAGGAGGACACTTGACATGGAAGTCAATAAGTAAAATAACGGGAGCAGCGGGGAGGACAGGAAAATAAAACCCGACATGTAAGGAACGCGGGGTGTTAATGGTGGGCTTGTGACAGAGGCGGAGCGCATGACAACATCTCATCTGGGTCGACCGGCCGCCCGTCCGTCTGCGCGGCGCCCTCGTCTGCTGCTCCGTCTGACCTGAGTCGGCCCAACTCCCCCATCCCGACTTCACACAGCTTTATACAGCGGCTGCCCTCACTTCTCCACTTCTGAGGTGATCCCACCTGAACCGAAGAACTGATCTCTCACTTTTTTCTCCCCTCCACTATCTCATCCTCCTCTTCTTCAGCCGCAGTTTTTTTTTTCCCCCTGCAGTGGCAAGCTGAATGTTGCCGACGGGGGCCGCGGAGGGCCTAACAGTGGAATCACTGCTGTCACTTAGCCTCGTGAGACCAGACCTATGTCAAGGACCCTGTCACACACATACATGCACAGATTCAGACACACACACATGCACACACACACATATAAAGGCACCAGGAGACTTTGTGGTGTATGTGCGGCATTAGTCGAACAAGTGACGACAACAGCTTTCCGTCTCATGGTAGAAACATGAAGGACAGGAGGATGGAAGTAAACAAACCCAGGCTGGGCTTAAGGGAGCAAAGTGTGCTGCTTGTGACAAGAACACACACACACACACACACACACACACACACACACACACCGTTTAAGAAGCTCATAAGGAAATTCGAGTGTGATTCATCAAGACATTCGGCACGCATAGGATGAAAACTGTGTATGCACACTCTCACACACTTTCACGTCACTGCCTAACCCAACAGCACACACATGCACTGTTATGGCAGCTGACACGCAAGCCGGGCAAATATGAGCAATGTCAGAAGGAGTTCACACACACACACACACACACATCTCCGAGATTACCTTCAGTTGTTGTGCAGAGCAAACTTTGATCTCATGCCCCGGGTTATAACACACACACACACACACACACTCTTAGTGTGTGTATACATTTGTTGATACGTGTGTGTGTGTGTGTGTGTCATCTGTGGGCTTCACTGGGTCCCTGTTTTCCAGAGGCTCCACATGTACGAAGTTAATCCCTGCTGTCAGAGAATATGCACTGTTTAACTGTGTCTATTCCAGTGAGTTGACACGCACAAACACACACACACACACACACACACACACACACTCTTACCTTCGTTGCTGTTAGTTCCTGCGGTGCCCACAGCCTGTAGTGATATAGTCCATAGCAGCATCGCAGCCAGCCCCGGATCTGAAGCCATGGTGTTCTCCCTCACACCCCGCCAGTCTCCCTCTGCCTCTCTCTCCCTCTCTCCTCTCTTACTCCCTCGTCCTCACTCTCCCTCTCTGCCACTCGCTGCCTCTCTCTCCTCTCCTCTCCTCCTTCCTCTTCTGTGTCCCAGGGTTGAAGCGAGAGCCGGCGCTGAGGAGAGTGTGTGTGTGAGGAGTGTGTGTGAGTGCGAGGGCTGCGAGCTCATTGGGTTGGAGTTGGAGGCTGCCTCTGTGGCTCGCTTCAGTCTGCCGGCTCCCTCACGCACACACACACATACATACATACACTTTCGGCAGGCAGCCGGAGGGGGGGAGGGACAAGTGCGTCTGTCAAAGTCTCAGCAGCCAATTAGAGCGTGGGATCGGCTGGCGCCGCACACTAAATGCACTCTCCGTTGCCACACCCTCCCGTCCTACCTGCCTGGCCAACTCTCACTTTCTGTTTATCTCTCTGGGTCATGAGCTGGCACACCGCATCCCCCTCCCTCTGTTATTTACCCTCATTTGTCATTGGCTCGCTTCCCCCCCCCCCACACACACTCACACTCTCACCTACCCAGTGGCAAATATCTGACTGATGGGCTGAACTGAAAACAGCAGCATGTCTGCAAGGCTCAAGGACAATGATCGGTTATCGATCTCCTGTATTGTATTCATAAAGCTATTATCTACAGTATGTCCAGGTCCAGCAGAGTGTGTCCTCACGTGTGTGTGTGTGTGTGTGTGTGTGTGTGTGTGTGTGTGTGTGTGTGTGTGTGTTATTCAAGCACTATGATCGTTCACTGATTCATGTGATGTTCAGGGACTTTGCCAATGTGCCAGATCACAGCACCTGTCCTGATCAATTTTTTTTTGTCTGGTCATGCCGCAAAACCAAACACCCACCCACACACACACAAACACACACACAGATTGCTGCAAAGTGACCTAAGCTGAGTTGAAGTGAAATCATTAGATGCCACAACAGTTTAAAGAGCTGATTTGTGGTCAATGTGAACCTTAAACTGATAGAACTGTAAACTGTTGACAGAACAGTGTCGGCCTGGGTCCATCTGGTAGCTCCTCTGCTGTCCTGATGAAACTCAGTTGAAGGTGAGGTTGTTTTCTCAGCTGCTGTTTTCAAGGTCAGCGATGAACTTTGAATCTCGACAATAATGTACTTTACACTTCCAGCGTTCATAATTATCAGCTCCATCACTATTTCTACTTTCTACTTCTATTCTGAGACTTCTGCTGCAAATGATAAATAATAGTGTATTTGCATTTTGTATTACAACTACTTCTACTACTACTACTACGACTCCTCTGATGCAGTTATAATATTGTCTAAACTGATCATGTGCAATGTATATTTTTATAACATGCCACTACTACAACTTCTACCAGTACTGCTACTGAGTCATGCAAATATTAAAAATAGTATTCATTGCAATATTATTTAACATTATGCACTTGTTTAGATGACTCCATGAACAACTAGTGAAATTTCTTATTTGTGACAATAATCATGTGTAATATAAATAATGCAAATAGTAATAATAATCGAAATATTAAAGATAATAATGATATCAATAAAGAATTTGTTTTGTAATATTGATAATCATACTACTAATAATGATAACCGTCTTATTTGTATTTTGTTGGTAGTGCTATAACTTCCACTACCTGCTATTGATACAAATGCTACTACTACTAGTCCTATAAATACTAATACTAATACCACTTACAATGGAAAACAATAGTACTACTACTACTGCTACAAATAATAATAATAATAATAATAATAATAATAATAATAAGAAGAAGAAGAAGAACAACAACAACAACAACAACAACAATAATACATACAATGCATATTTTATTAATGTCAATAAAACTAAGTCTACTACTTTTGTGGTACACATCTATTTGTACTAATATGCTATTATTGTTATTATTGTTATTATTATCATTATTATTATTATTATTATTATCATTATTATTGTTGATGTTGTTGTTGTTGTTGTTGTTATTGCTTTGTTGTAAAACATAATAAAATACGACTGTCAAGGCTAGTTTGAACACTGATGCCAAAAGCATTTTATTTACAGTTTACTGCTGCTACTATGTACAAAATTATTAAAAACAATAACGATATAAACAAAATATTCTTATAATATTATGTATTTATTTTAATTCAATTTGGTATGAAAAGGTTTTTAAATAGCACTTAAAATTGTTTAAAGCATTAAATATATTTTTTAAGCCTTCAGTGTGACTGCAGTAACTCTTCCTTATGAGGATTTACAGTTTGTTTACCAACACACCCCTGTGCTCGGCAGCCAGCCGCTCTCACAGTTGTAGCTGTGGTCTGATGTGTACGGGGTGAGTGTGTCGCTGCCCTGCTTCAGAGGTCTGCCAGCACTGGTGTCGTGCTGAATTTCCAAACTCAACTGTATGGCCTGTAAGCCCCGGGACATGGCAGCACAACGCTGTCACCGCTCGGCTGCCATCCCGACAGGGCTGCTGCTCCCGCTGAAGCGTCGTCGTCGGGTTTGCTTGATCTGCCTCGCACGCACACACGCCAAGGAGAAAAGGACTTCTGCTCATCCTACACAATATTTAGGCTGTAAGAAAGGAAAATCCCTGACTATTGAATGCGAGCTTACATGCAGCTGGCCTGCTAAGTGAACGAGATGGTGGGTTAGTTGGGTGTCCAGGCCAAACCGAGGCAGCACTGCGCCTGCCAAACCCCCTCCTCCACCCCCCCCTCAGGCCTGGAGACACAGGGGTTTCTGTGTGAGTTTATAATGCTCCCTCCACAGCATGTATAGGGGACCCTTGTGCCTACGTGCAGTGTCTCGATAAAGCGTAGGGAAAGCAACACACACATAAACACACCAAAGCGAGTGTTAGGCATCATTCTCAGACATATTCTCTCTAGCTGTTTCGCCCCTGATCTGCAGTGTGTGTTCATGTGTGAGGCTCCGTTGCTTTACCACTAGGCTGCACTGTCAGTCTGCCTGTCTAATAGGCTGCTCGCCTGCGAGGACAACAACACTGTCATCTTCACCCCGACGCTCCGATCTTTCAAGTGCAGAGGAGAAAACGCTCTCTGAACCCTTAAACGCAACACAAAGAACCGCTGATTTCCGTCAATGGCTCTGATGTAAACGCATGAACAGAGGGATTTGTCAAAGAAAAGGATGCCTTGAAAGGAGCAGCCTGACAAAAAAAAAAGTTCAAACAGAGAAATTAATCTATAGACATGCTTATAACTAGCATAATATGAAGAATATTAGAAAAACAACAATTTATGAAAGGATGACATTCCATTAAGACGTACAGCCTGGAGCTACTCGCCATCAGATATCGACACAAAAATGTTTGTTCTGTGTTTTTACACCCAAACATGATCCACTATATCGCACCGAACCGGAAAATAGATCCGTATCGCCACAAAACTCACACTGGCTGCTGTCTCAGTCACCTTTCAGATGTCTGGTAATTGATTTTCTATGCAGAGACACATCAGCGAGACATCTCAGTTTAGGCTTTTGCGTAAAGTCTCCCTCTCATTTCTGGCTACAGGAGGAGGTCGGACGATTTCCACGTGCACAATATAACGTCCATGAGCGTGTGAATAATAGCCGTCTGAGACAAGGGTATTATAAGAATAATAATGTGACTCTGAATATGAATATGAATATAAATGTGAGCAGAAAGAAGAGTGATACTAACAGTGTAGGGTCATTTTGTCCTTTAGCCATAATTGAAGCAGTGTGAGGGAGAGAAACGTGTGATAGATGTGTTATTATATACACAAGCTCAACCTACACACACACACACACACACGCACACACAGGGGCAAGCTCATTAAAATGGCTCCCCATAGCTCCCTGCTCTCACAGTGAGTCTTTGGGAAGCCTTGTTGTTGTAAACTCATACAGTATATGCATCCGCCATAATGAGAAAATTTACTAACGACTTTATCGAAGTGGGAAGAAAGTGGGGAGTCCCCCTGCATGTGTGAGTGCGAATGTGTGTGTGTGTGTGTGTGTGTGTAAGCCCACCTCGTGATGAGAATCTGAATCTGAAAGTCCACCTGGGTTTACCTCGGGGGTCTGTGGGCAGCAGTTGGCATTAAAACCTTAAGATGTGTGTCTGCATATGTGCCTGTATGTGTGTGTGTGTGGGTGTGTGTGAGCGAGCAGATGGTGGGGGTCAGTGCGTGCCTACTGTGGTGGGGCTTGTTGGTGTGTGTTGGCTAAATATAGCGCAGTAGTGACAGAGCTGCTCAGAGCACAGTCACTGACTCTGTCGCCACTCGCACTTTAATTCTTTGATCAGTTCAGCTCCGTTCATCTCACCTGAATGTGATCGAGTCACTTCAAAGCAAAGCAACCGAATTCATCTCAGGTGAGTTAATTTCCGACTGTAAACTAACCATCCGCACAACCGACATGTAAAGATGTCATCGCATCTGACAATTGTTATCATCGGCGATTAAAATAAAAATAGCTTTCTCTCAGAAAAGTATTTTCCCCTAACTTCTTTCTCTCGCTTTGTTTATAAATGTTGCACATAAAGCAGTGACAGGGCCTTTATTTATCCTCAGCTGCAAAGAGAACTAAGCTTTTATTCTAATAAGACAATCCTAAATTGTTCCCAATGTTATGGGTTAATTTTTTGTCAGTTGCCTGTTCTCTGGTTTACTCCCTTGTGTATTTTTTGTTAACGCTATCTCAATCCTTACCACCTTTTTACTTTTCTTTATGTTACCAGACTCTAATTCTACACAAACAAAGGCTACTGTTGCTCTCTGTTAGCGGAGGGATTGAGATGAGGCACTCGAGAATGTTCATAAAATCGCATCCACTGGACTCACATCATGGAAAATCCATCATTAAGAAATCCACAGTCCACAGCATCGGACAGCACTCACAGGATCATCTAGGCAACAGAGAGAGACAGTTTCTGCTCCTTTGAGTTACTCTTTTTAACAGACATACTGTTCACACTCACAAATTAATTCCAGACCTACCTAACCCTGTGTTTATCAATGTAACCATGGGGGTGAAGGTCTCCTTATACTGTTTTTCATCAATTTCACACAGCTGTCAGAGGTCCAACAACACTCTATTGATATGCATTGCCCCAAACCCATCTGTGGTCCTGAATTTCAGCTGTCTAAAAGTCGCTCAAGTGAGCTCTGCTGAGAGCAGGCTGTTTCTGTGCCTGCACCTTTAAATGCTAATGAGCTCTGTCTGTCAATGCCTGCCTTGCCTGCTACACGCCGCTGTCAGGGAGAGGATGCTGCTTGTGCTAGCCGTATTCGTATGTGTTGTTACAGTTACTACCATGTAGCTAATGGCTAGCGAAAACTATTTGTCTCCAACTCAGGCTCCAAACTCTTGGACACTGTTCGCATCCTCTCTGTCTCCAGTCTGCACGTTTCCAGACTTTTTACTGTGCCAACCAAGCTCCATCGTAATATTATTAACATTAAACTTGCTTCAAACGCCATTGTATAGCGGACCGAAGCGGAGCTAACTAGTTAGCCAGGTTTTCCAGCTGACTTCACCGTACTCGTAGGCAACTGTAAATTTAACCGCAGTGACACTTGGTTATGGTTGGGACTGATCCTTTTACGAGGGTCGGTGTCGAGTCAAAGCCAGCTCTGTTGGTCCAGTTGTTCCAGTTTATATATGTAGAGACCAGAGAAAATGTTTTTTTTCATAGTATGGGACCTTTAAACTAAAACTCTAGCCAAAATGCAACCTAGGCTTTTTTTGAGAATGTAATCAAGTCAAACCTTCGTGTAAACGCGTAATTATGAGGAAAGAGGCACTTTCAGGTCAAGCTCATTTTCAATGAGAGGGCTAGGGGCACTTTTACGATAGCATCAAAATCACTATTCTTAAAACACTAAGAAGGCTCAGCACAACATGAAATTTTACTCATAGTATCACCAGGGTCTCTACACATGAACTTGAGCATTGAGAACATTGTTTGTGTACACAGAGTTTCCTAAAAAGAGCTTTTTTCCGCTCGCAGCTGTCATGGCAGTGGAGGAGTGTTGATTTCTGAATGCGAGGAGAGTAGAGGAGAGTTAAGGTGGACCGCTTCTAAAGCTTGGTTCCATGTAAATGCACACATGATTTGTTGTCGTGTTGTTGGCAAATAACCATGTTGACCTTGAAGTTGAAAAAGGAGACTCATATAAGGAACAATACTAAAATCAAAAGATGGAAAATTCATGTGAGATATTGCGCGGATAGTTGTTGCTGGCAGACAGTAGTTCCACCTTAACTCTCGTCCATGTCTGACCTCTACTGAATGCCTGGTCTGGGCTGCACATCCTGTGCCACAACCCCCTGGGTGCCCTAATTGTTCCGCTGCACAACCAGATAGGGAGGGATTGTAGTCGACCCAAACCCTGGCAATATTCTTTTTTAAATAGCGTAATAAGTATCGCACCATGGACAATATGCTGTGATAATATTGTGCCATGAGTTCTTGGTATCATTACATCGCTCATCAGAGTTGTGATGATTCACTCTTTTCTTCTGCTTTGTATTTTTTTTTTTTTTTTTCATTTTGTGAATAGCTCAAATAGTTGAAACTCTTTTAAATCCTCCTCTGGCTCACCAGCCATAATCCCTACCTTTTCTGGCAGTCTTTTAACGTGAAAGGTCTGCATGAAGGGTTGAACGTCATTGATGTAACTTAACAGCGACCAAAAGAATGGCAAAGCAGTGACTTGAATTAGTTGAGGAGTGAAAACAGTATTTCTCTTTGCTGGGTCGCATACAAACTCACAGTATTTTAGTCAAACCTTATTTCAGCACAAGATTTTGTAAGTCTAGTTGAGATGGACTCTCTGTCGACTACATCCCTGCATGAACTGCTCGGTGTTCGCAATCACAAAGTCAGCAAGCCGAATCCGCTAAGATTTTCATCTAATCTTCCTCTCATCTGGATGGCTTGTTTGATCAGACTCTACTACCCCAGCGTCCACTCCAATGTCCTCACACATTCAGCATCTTTGAGATACTCATTTCCAACCCTCCTCCTCTCCGCTCTCCAGCTACAGCGACGGACAAACGCTGAGAATCTGAAACTATTCAGATTTCCTGCGAAGACTTTTTTTTTTTTACATCTCCTCATATGTTTTGCTTGTCATCCCCCAATTCTCTGCTCCCTCGCCAACACGGAGGTCAGCGAACTCTTATCAGGGTGCTGCAGCTTACACAGCTCAGGGTCAGAGGTGCTGCACCTTACAGGTAGCCTCACGGCGACGAGCTTTGTGACTAAGCTCCAGTCGTGACAGGTTGCAAAGTATGAGGGTAAAATATACACTGACTGATAGGGCTGCATGCACAAATAGCTCCATCAGATCGCAGGTGGCGGATGGTAATAATTATTAAACATTTTCGGAGACAGAGTATTTGATGCTGCCAAAAGCCAGGCTAAGCATTTTAAAGCGATGTCAAGGGATGAAGACAAAAGAATGACACTTTACAGCACCTGTCATCAGGCTGCTGATGTAAGTGAATGCAGGTACAGTCGCTGTGCTTATGAAGTGGGCCCCTCTTGTCATATGTTTGAAGCCCCTGACACCTCCAGACTCAGCTGTGACGCACAATTTAAAGGCACAACTCTGTTCACAGACATGTTGCAATCCATTGTTTGCAATATAGCAAACTGCTCCTAATTAATAAAGACTGAAGATGACATCCTGGGGGCCCCTCGACATAGACACCTGGAAAGACCCCCTGGCCACATGTGCACATGTACACACATATGCAAATGCACATATGCTGTGCTGTCTCCTACATCATCTCCCAGACAAAATCCTGTGTCCAAACATATTTATTCAACTGCAAATGTTGATCAATTTGGAGGCCACATCTAAAAATGCTGTCATACACACTGGCCATATGGACCATGCATTGACCATACGCATCAACAGCACACATGTTAACACAGCCGCCTACACTGCAGACACTTGCTGTAACAACACAACCGTTTCTATGTACGTGTAGCGTGTCTGTGTCATGTCTTTAAATGTGTTTACTAGACTTATTTCCAAATGTGCCATGGAGTCAAATGTTTTTTTTTTGATTTTCCATTCTTCTCCTGTTTTGCTCCTGTCACAGAGCATAATGAAGAGGAGGCATACATCTTTCACAAGTTTTTCTGCTGCTGACTTGCGCATGGACTTGTGTCTGTTACTGTCAGGGGTGTGAATACACAGGCTGCTTCTGCAAATGCGCACCAGAAAACACGATGGAGCAAGAAGAGTACGGAGCTAGAACCGTGATGGTGAATTATGGCATTGAAAATAAAACTGATCGCAGAACCTAGACTGATAAAAGACCCATTGGCACACAACTGTATTTTAGTTTGTAGTTGTATATGCACTGAAACAAATATCTGACACAGTAAAAGCTACCCCAAAAGATTAAATACAGATATAAAAAATGACTGTTGATATTTTGGGGGATTTTTAGGTGTTTTTCAATGACAAGTTTTTGTCTTTTTTTTTTAACAATGACAGTATATTTCAGTGTCACTCGTTTTCAGATTTAACTTTCCGTCAACATCTTGGCATGGACCCTAGCATACAGCTAGTTTGTATTATATAGTCTGTTTCTCTCAGAGATTAGCTGACATTAGATAACGTCAATTAAAAATGAATTTTAATCCGAATCGATTCTTTGTGAGAGTTTCAGGTGAAATTGTGGAAGCGGTGTGCTAGGTGTGTGCTCCTGTCAGACATGTTCGGGCTACGCAACTGCAAATCTCCGCCAGAAAAGTTTTCTCAATTGATATGCGTATATGCTAATCACACTCTCCTTGCCCACCCGTCAAACCCGTCCTCTCCTTGCCAGAGCAGTGACAGAATGTTCAAGCTGAAAGTCAGTCACACTTAAAAAATACTGACATTTGAAAAAAAAAAAATCCTGTTCCTGAGACAGATGTGAAGCTCAGAAGATTGTAAATAAAAAAATATAAATGAAAATGTTTTCAATGCCATTGTTTCCTTTGTCAGCACTGGTTTTATTGTCAATGACAAATTTTATTCCCAATGCCAAAATTCACTATCACTGCTCTGGCTCGATAGAAGAGAAGCTACTTTGTTTTGTTTGGCTGAACAGCATGCACAAGTTAAAAAAAGACAACAGTGTGTGTGTGCCTGTGATCACGGACGAGACAGGGCATGAAAAAAAAAAGCCCAGTTTGCTTTTCTAGCAGTTGGTGTGCTTGTGGTGTCAACAGTCCATGCGGTCAAACGTTTTGGGCTGCACCCGGATGACCACAGAAGGATCCACACAGACCCGGGTCGACTGGAAAAAAGTCCATACATCCGGAGTCTTGGCACTTCCTACTTTCTGAAATAAGTATTTCTGCAAAGCATATAGATATTTTATCAGATGCTTACAGTTCTTGTAACGTCAGAAGACTGCCTTCAAACCTCTCCAGCAGTTCTGTATATGGTCAGTGGTCTGATGGATTCTGGCTTCATTTTCGAGCTTTTCAAGATGTCCAACAGATGCGTTGTATCCGCCACACACAGTTTTGTTTTGGTCCTGCCATGTTTTTGTGCCTCGTGGCAGCGACCCCACGCATGATGTTGCCCGCATGAGCGTGGGCAGAAAAAATATATATTTATTCCAAACAGGGAGAAACAATTGGAATAAGGGTTTAAATGGTAAACATGCTCCTTGACTGGAGTGTCAAACGTTTACACCACCCATCTTGATCCTGAAAATGAATTCAGATCAGGCCTGATGAGATCAGCCTCTTCCGATGGAGGTGTATACATGAGGCATTTTTATTCTGATTTGGCATTTATTCCGATTGTTTGTGAAATATCAGGGTCCGTGTAAACACGGCTTTTATGTCATAATTCTTATTGCTCAGTCATTTATCCAAAGAGGTAGTCAAAGATTGCACAAGCTCTCCACACACCTCAGAATAGTAACAGCATGCCAAGCTAACGTAACCTGACCCAGAGACAGTAACACCTGGCTATAACAACCTACCAGCTAAACCTATTCATACTGAGCTTTTGATCAAAACTAGCAAGTTGACAACTTTGTGAACAAAGCTAAATGAGAGCAAAGCAAGTGGAACAACACATGACACAAAACTTAGCAAGCCAGCTAATATTGCTTACCATTCAACAGCAACAAGTTCAACTCAACATGCCTGCAGCCTTTTATTCAACAGAGATGTCGCCAGCGGCTAATCCCTGTTGAAGACCTAGTCTTGACCCTTGTCTCTGGCTCAGCCACTATTTCTTTTCCTCCTCTTAGTCTCTCCACCTCTGTCATGAAGTCATTCTGGCCTTAGACCTGAACACCTCCCCCAAGGGTCAAAACTGCTGTTAGGGGCTCGCATGGGAGTCAAGTGTGGCTTTAAGAAAAAGGCATTACGTAGTGTGTGTCTGTCTGTCTGTGTGTGTGGGGAAAATGCAGCTGTTGTTTAAAGTTGTGTCATGGAATTTAATGTGTATTGCAGGTTAATTAACTCTGCAGCTTCTCAGCACACAAGAAAACCTCATGTTTGAGTGAGTGAGCATAAGCAAACTAAGTGGGAAATCAATAAAATTTTCTTATATATAAATTAAACAAGTCACATAAATGAATGAATGAATGAATGAATGAATAAGCAAAAGGCTATGAATCTGAATACATTTAGGAATTGCTCTTCTCCAACTGGCCATCACAAAAATGCATCAGAATACAGGAAATCACATCTACCAAATTCAGAATTTTATGGGTGGGAGGATCCCCTGACCCCCCTTCCCCCATTTGCACTCACTTTTGTAGTGCAAATAAGGTAGGGGCGGGTCTTTATACATTTGTGCCCAGGGAGACAGTAGTTCATAATCCATCTCTATATTAATACAATTTATAATGTAAAATTATTGTGCGACATTTGTGTCAATAATTGTCAAGCACAAGCGACTCCGTGGTGGTGGGAGGGGGGCCCCAAATCAAATTCTGGTTAGAGCCCCCAAAAGGCTTGGTCCGGCACTGACAATCCCTTCCAATATTCATGCCATCGCTATGTTGATCTTGCCAGACGGCAGACTGGCTGCAATAATAATGTGTTACATTTGAATGTTAACCACGCCCTCATTCTCTGTTCGAGAAACTAGACTGACCATTAGACAGGAGGAATAATGATCTGAGTTAAAGACAAGAAAAAATATATCTAAATTAGTGTACAGACTATGATCAGTGATTTGCTTGGTTGCACTACCGTATTGTAATGTGATTGTGTGTATGTTACATTAAAAGTGGTGTTAGTGGAAATTAGACCTCCACCAGGGTACACAGGACTACAAATTGAGCTCCTAACAGACTATAGAGAAGACTATATGGAGCTACTGAGCTGTCAACAAAGTGCCTCTTTTGTCTGTCAGAAGGCCTCTCACCAGCTCTCAGGACCATTAAAGCTAATCATGATATTCTTCGTGGAGAGACTTAAATCGCCTCTTCAAAGTTGCATCCTTGGAGCAAATCTTTTTACGGGCGAATACTTCAACCTGACTGTGTAACCCAGCAACATCTGTAAGAGCATTCAGCATTTAATGAGCCTCCATTTGGGCTGAAACTTCTGCCGTCTTCTGCTGTTAATCTGGGATTCTCCCTTTGAACCGTGCTCCTGCCAAAGCAGCCAGGACCGAACACACTCCTACTGTGAGCTGTCTAGCCAACCTTGACGCACAGCTAAAGTACAGCTACACAAAGCCGTGTCGTCTGAGGTGAAATCAGCTCTCTCAGACAACAGACATCTCGCAGCCTGATTAGTATGTCATGCTTTGTGTAATGAGCGTTGATTATTCATTCTAATTTACCTGCATATGTTACTGATTGCTGCCTCACTGATTTTTTTTTCCTCCTTCGGTGCAATTTCACAAGCAGTCCACGGGTTTCGGTCTCTGCTGCTGCTGCTTTTGATGCCACCAAAGGACGGGTCCTGCTGTATAAGACGATATCCTTTTGTTACGTGTCCAAACGGAATAAAAACTTAACTCATCTAAGCGATACAGAGACAAGCACTCTCAGATAACAGTCAGCACAATAATATAACATAAAACTGTCCAGCACATGGATTGATTGTGCTATATGATAATACAGCATGTACGCTGTACAGCGATAATGGCATGTCAACAACAGAAATACCGCTGTGATTCAATCATTTATTCCAGACGCTTCTACTTGGTTATGTTTTTGTTAGTTGCAAAGCAGCTGTCAGTGAAAAACAACATCTTTTGCCAATATTCACCATTACAGGGGCTCTGATGAAACATCTTTATCGCTTGATCAAGTCACATCCTTTGGACTGTCATGGAAAACCAGACACGAGTCCTCCACAGAGAAATCCACAGTCCAGCAGTATTAAACAACTTTACCAAATCATCCAAAGACATTTCATTGATGGTAGCATAACACCACACCCAAGAGTATAATAATGTGTAATGACTAGAATGGTTAGGTGATTTTTTTGTAGTGCAGAGCAGAGTCGTTTAACACGGTCTCCTCTACCATGAGGGAGAGTCACAACTGCTTACTATTCAAAGTGAGCTGCTCTTTATTGTTGGTGAAGTTTTTGATTACTAGTAGTGCTATTGTTGTCACAAATACCAATATATCTATGCATGTAATATTTGAAAAGGTGTCAGTGCTCATTTTCTGGTACCAGCTGCACTCTCTTGTACTGAACATGGTATCAATTATCAATATGTCTCAAGGTTTTGATCGAGTTAGAAATTCCATTAAGTGCTATGGAGCAATGTTTTAATGAGTGGATACCTCTTTTTTATATATTGTGTACACAGACTTAAGCACAAGAGTAACTTGATGCACATCCATCACTGCTGCAAGTTGAAAACAGTTTTGCTTATTAACAGTTGGCAGCAGTGCGACCCAGCAAAGTGCCTTAAGACTGTATCAAGCAAAATGAATGTTGACATTGCAGAATTTAAAATATTGTCAAAATAGCTTTGCAGTTGCTCTATTAAGGGTAAAATCAACACTTTCACCTTCAAGCGTTTGCTTTTTTTTGTACTTACACGTAAAGTTTGCATTGTCTTCATCACACTGACTTGTAAGGACATTCTTCAATCACACGTCACTCTCAGAAGACACAAAGACAAATGATCATCCAGCCCCCACCTGAGGTAAAACCAAATATTCAGAAATATTTACTTGATGAATGTCTTTCCAGTAACTGAATAAACAAACTGGCCTCAGACTTAAATGAGGTACCCAGAAGAGTGTTTAAAGCTAGAAAATGTGGCTACTTAAAAGGGCCCTACAAATAGAAGCAAAATAAAACAGAATGAAATTGTGCTGTTCCTTGTGGACAGTTTGTTGTTAGAAAATCAATCAACAAAGAATTTTCTTCGCTGATGAACATTTCTTCCCAGGAACTGCATAGTGCACCTTTAAATGGCAAACGCAAATGTGATCTTCTTACAGTAATAAAAATCTCACGTTAGGTAATCAGATCATTTACAGATCAACAAATCGCCATCAAGCATTAGAACATGGAAAGAGGTGAAGACAAATTTGCCATAAAATCATGGAAGACATAAACATGAATCCTACCTTTCTGTGAAGTATATTTCTGATTGTGGTG
This sequence comes from Acanthopagrus latus, assembly GCF_904848185.1. Lineage (NCBI taxonomy): Eukaryota > Metazoa > Chordata > Actinopteri > Spariformes > Sparidae > Acanthopagrus > Acanthopagrus latus. The sequence goes on along the minus strand of NC_051044.1, from coordinate 29,485,384 downwards.
TTTCCTTTTTTTTCAGCTCTGGTGTGTCGAGCCTTAATGGGATTAGTATCCTCCCCTGTGGCCAGAAAGGAGAAACAGCACCGCAACAACAGCATGTCAGACCCGGTGCAAAGCACACAAAAGGTGGAATTTAAAAAATGCTGCACAATGAGATGCTACGCGATGGCCAGAAAGTTAAAAACACTGAAAAAAATGACCTGACATTATCATCAGAGTGTGGAGAAACAACAGTGTTAACGTTACTTCAGATATGTCTATGTAATGTGTTGCAGAGAACTCTATCTACTGAAGTTAGCAGGCTAACTCAAAGATTCCACTAGCTACAAGTCCGTTGCGTTCTGGTTCCAGTATGGTTCTGCTCCATCATACGTCATCCGGCAACCCCCACTAGCTGGATTTTGAGTCTGGCACGGCGCAGCACTGCCATAGAGCTGGAGCTGCATGCACAACCGCAGTTATAGGTATGTGTTTTAAACACAGCAGCATGAAGTGTTCCCAACCGAATGGTTAGACAGGGTGATGTATTTGTCTTTTTTGAGATTCTTGTGCTGGTGTCAACAAGGAGTGTTTTATTTTGAAAATTATCCGGATGCTATGTTGAGGCCAGCACAAAAATCTCAAATAAGAAACAAATACAAGCGCTTCTTCTAATCCTTCAGTTGGGAACCCTTCATATTGTTGTGTTTATAACACATACCTATAGCTGAGGTTTGTCCGTGACACTTCAATTTCTGTGTTCACCTACCAAGACAAGCTTGTTAACTCACTGTTAAACACACTACATTCAAACTCAGCATACACAGAATAAAACTCACCAAAACGGCCGTGGTTTGTTTTTCCACAGTCACCTCTGGTTTCTGATTGAGTAAATGTAAAGATGTTCTGGCTCTTTCGCCCACTGCTGATGGACGACTCTCTCTCAGTCCTCTGCTGCTTCATGCCTCCCTTGCCCCTGTATGCTGAGTTTTCTCATCCATGGAGTTACAGTCTGGGTCAGAGCGGCTGTAAATCGCCTCCGTACTGTATCTCCTGTGTTTGAATTTGTATGTGAAGTCTTAGAGGCTGTGGTTAGCCCCAGTCCGGTGTCCGGCTGTGTTCACTGTTTGTTCTGTTGAGCCGAGCTCAGCCCTGTTGCCCACCGTGTTCCTGGCAGATTTCCATCAGCTAATATGGACATTTACCTTCACAGCTAACTGAATTACTTGCAGATATGGCAGATAGTTGCTACAGCCAGTGATAGCTACAGCAAAGAGTATCCACCATGTTCATTCCTATTAACGCTGCTCAGTGGCACATGAAGCCAATAAAGTTCAACTTCCCAGGTATACGAATGCCCAGATCTTCCATGATGTGGGGCCCATAGAGAGTGCAAACCACAGACTCCCACCAACTGAGCCAGTAACTTACGGTTTTGTGTGATCCATCTAACTTGGATTGAGATAAAATTATTTAATCTTGTGGCTCTTCGAGACTTTCCAAATTTTGATGAAATTATGATTGCGTGAAATGAAAAAATGCGTCCGTTTTACAGCCACTTCTAAGACAATGTGGAGGAAAGTGTTTTTTTTTCTTTGTGCCTCAGTGCATCATGTGATGTTGTTAGTACATGTCTGGCATGTTGGCTTCCAAGTCTGCACTTTTTCAGGGTTCTTGGTATCCACCTAATTTTTTATCATGATGACTCTTGATAACCTTATGAGAATTCTGGCCAGAGCATCCTGTCACCTAACCAGGAGTAACCTTTTACCTGGTAACAGGGCACTAGTATTTATTGGAGCAAATGATACAGTTTATATTTCTTTAATGAAGAAAGCTAGATAGATAGATAGATAGATAGATGGAAGAGCAGCAGTTAGCCGTGATGCTGCCCCCTGTAGTTCTGGAGCTACCTTCATATTCTGGCCATTTCTTACAGATTACTTCAACAAAGCACAACCTCAAAGACAAATTTAAACACGAACAGCTCAAAAAATAGGAGGCGAATTAGTAATATATAATGCTTTAAACAGGAAACATAAAGACCTTTATGTAGGCTTGTTTTATAAAAAGGATCTTGTTCTTTCCAATATTTCATACTAATCAATAAAAGAAAATCAGATGAAGGTGGTCTATGATCAGTCTGTAGTCATTTCCAGTGAAGTGTCCACTTGTTTGTTTGTTTGTTTCTGTATTTAGCTATTTGTCCAGGAGCAGCAGGGACCGTGAGAGGGTCTTAACCTAGAATAAAATCAATAGTGAGGTAACACTTTCTGTACGCCAGTGTGCACATGAGAAACTGTATTTTCCGTTTGATTGTGTGCATGTCCATGGATGAGGAAAACAAAAAGTGTGCAAACAGGCGAGAGGGAGGGCTATGAAGGGTCAATGTTGTTGTTGTGCTAATACAATTTAGTCCTAATTAGCAGGATGCCTCTGAGCCTCAAGTGTCCTCTCACAATACACACCGTTTCCCAGCAATCAATTTCACTGAAAACAAGAATTAGCCCTGAATCCACAACATGATGACCCGAAGCCTTTGTTGTTGTGCTTGTTTTTGGTTGTTTTCTCTTTTTTTTTTTTTGTTCATGTACTTCATGAACATGACATTTCAGCACACACTAGCATCCCAAAAGACGAATAGCAAAAAGTGATGAGTTGTCTTGTATCTTGTCTCAGAGAAAGCTTGTCTTGACTTGTTTGGAAACCCCGAGAGTTGACAGACTGACAGAGACTGCTCCACTGAGACCCTCTGTGTGTGTGTGTGTGTGTGTGTGTGTCTTTTGGTCACCCTATATGTGTGCTGGTGATGGTCACAGAGTGCCAAAGCAAACCATGGCTTGATGTATCTTAAATCAGACGAGAGAAAAATGATGGAGACAGAACTAGATGGATGACTGTGGGCCACCGTTATGAAAAGGAAGGCACAATGGGCAGACTTTGTTAAATCAAAATTGGCACTTTCAGGATCACGACCTCGATGTATTATGTAATTCAAGTCTTACCCTCATCTGTTATCAAGGAATAATGGTTTTATTTTCCAGCAGTCGGAATATTTTCCTATCCAGATGTTTGGAAGAATCTCCAGTATGTTGACCTTCAGCAGTAAGTGATGTCAAACAGCCCTCTGGGATTTCCAAAGCTTGCCAGGTTTTTATTTGAAAAGAAATAGGATGCTCGGCTGTGTGACTCAAATGTAATAGAAGAGACCGAACAGAGTCAGTTTAGCAGTTTGGTAAGTATTAGACTTGCAAAGATATGGTAAACAACAAAATGTAACGGGCGTTTGTGATTGTCAACAGCAAACAAAACAGAACTACATCCGCGCTGCGATGGAAGAGAAGATCCCGTGTGAGGACGTTTGAGTTTTAGAGGCTGCATCTGAATGTCCAGATTCAGCCACACTTGCAGGCTTGCAGACTTTGTGGGCATGTGCATGGGAAGGCTGTGAGTCTCAAGGGCTGTCCAAACTCACTTTTCATCCACGAATGTCTAAGAAAGTTACTTTATTATAACGTTACTTGAACCATGTTGGCTAGAGATAATATTCAACCACATCATAATTCAGAAATATGTACTGTAGAAGTATAGACTGTAGAAGTAGTCAAAATGTATCTATTATGGCTAGATTCCACCGGATCCGTCTCTTTTCCGTCTGTTTTTACTTCCACTGGCTCCGCTGCGTTCCGTATCCGGCTGTCCAGACCCTTCCGAAACAGACACACAGGACTTCCATTTCTGCCGGATGCTGGAAGCACGATGCAGGCAATTCAATCGTGCACTGAAACAACAACATAACATTGGAAACTCTTAGTGTTTTTGTGCACAAACCTGTAACTGCTGTCGTGCATGATTATGTAATTATCGTGGAAACTCCTCGGCCTCGCAACTCCAGCTGTCAAACAATGTTGCACCATGCCGGACTCAAAATGCAGCAGGTAGGGGGGTTGCTGGACGATGGAGCAAAACCAGAGCTGGAACGTAACGGACATGCATCCAGTGGAATGAAACACGTGCTTGCAGACTTGACCTGATGACAGCGAACACGTCACAGTATGTACGACTGAAGCCTGTGAAATATGCATACATCCACAAGGGGTGTCACGATTCTCCAAATCCTCGATTTGATTTGATTCTTTTTTTAAGCACAGGTTGCTATGCCATTTTTAGACTAGACATTCATGAAAAATAATATCTGACCTTTGTTCACAATGTACCACACTACATTGTCAAATTTAAAACATTTATTAACAGCCTAATGAAACAATAACTTATATCTTCAGTCAGTTGGAAACTTAAACAAAATAACCTGCCATCTAGTTTTTATCGACAACGCAAATGTTGTCAACATAACTCACTGGAAATCCAAAATATTTCCACACCGACGACTTCAGTGAAAGAGGAGGGGGTTTAAGTTCTGTCGATGGGTCTCCAGTTGCCATTGTTGTAAGAGTGGCGAGCCCCTTTCAGGAATATGGTGGTGCATGAGGTGTGTGTGCATAAGGTGTGAGTGGGCGAGCAAGAGTGAGGGAGCATGCGTACATTCGGACAGTGAATGAATGGCAGAGGAAGGAGAAGTGAAAGGAGTAGCAGTAGTAACGACAGCAATAAAGTGTACAATATAGGCTGCAGTTTGGCTGTGAGTAAAGGCGACGGCTCCTCCAGATACAGCAAAGCTCCCTGGTATTATTTCCCAATCAGAGCGGAATAGGAATGGTGTAGCACCATGCTATCGTTTGGCTGGCTGTAGCTAATAGCTACTTGCTTAGCTAGTAGCTAAGTTAGAGGAGGTTGACTTGCAGCACTTCAACATGTGTGGTTTTTTTTTTCTGCTTGGCAAGCCGACCGGACTTGACATGGGGGTTTGGCAACATCAACGATTCCATTTTTAATTCGAAGTTCGAGATTGCGACTTAATTTTGGTTGATTTAAAATGGAAATCATGACACCCTTAACACACACACGCACACACACATAGTCAGTGCTCTAAGCAGTTCTAACATAGTGTTCATAGGGAGAGAAGTAGTTTGAATCATTACTTGGGAAGTAGTAATGAAGGGCAGAAAGCCAACTTTATTGCAAGCCCGTGTATTATACTGATTATTATTAAGAACAATGGACCTAACAGCCAGAGTTACAAAAATAAAACGCAAGCAGTTTGTCCTCTGGTTAATGGCTGACCCCTCATCCTGCCCCGAGAAAATATCATCACCTTGGTTGGTGCACTTTAACAAGTAAATGTGACAAGGTGACACAGGACTAACTAAAACACTGATAAGCATTTTCTCCCTTGCACCTTTTGCAGTGTTTCCCTTTTTATCTGTTTTTGTGCCCTTGCTCCCCCTAAATCACATTGTGACAAGTTTGTCCACTTAAAGAACTGTATAAACTCATCTTACCTAAACATAACAGTTATAGGGTCATATAGCAAAGAACCAGAGACAAGAACACATTTAGACAGTGAATTATGCCTATATGAAAATATTTCTATTCAAATGAAAATGCATTGAGTAATCCTGGCAGCAGTATTAAAAAGAAGCCGGCAGTATAATGTCCTTGTAGTTTGAGAAATAAGTCACAGGTACAATTACCACAAAGGTCAGTGTGTGGCCAGTTAACCCCTGTACTGACTCATTAACTGAGGATCAGTGAGGCCTGAAGTGTCCATTTATTTTGTTACAGAGCACAGATTATAATTAGGCAGTCCTTCCTCTTTGAAATAACTACCACTGCACCAGATGTTCTCCTGTTACATTCCACTTTTATTTGTTCCTTTTTTCATTTAGAAATGAGCGTGACCATTTTGTATCACATAGTTATTTTATATGGAACTGTTTCACATTTTAAAGTACTACTATTCCAATGAACTTCATCACGTTAAAGATCTTTGTGGTACAAATGTAAGAGTGCCTGGTTCTCAGCCTATTAAGTAGCCTGTTGTAAATCATAAGTGCACAAATTGCCCAATATATCCTTCAAAGACACCAGTCTATATTAAAAACACAATTGTCAGGCAGTAAATGTTGTCAGTAAATCCAAAACTAATGTGAGGGACTACAAACCCTCACTGGATTTGTGATTGAGCTTTAAAAATCGTTGTTAGGCTCCTGCTGCCAATAGGAGTGAGTTTTTCAGCCTGCTAACCAGAACGTTCACAAAGCCATGGTGTGATATGTACATCTCATACATGTCAACAGATGCATGACTCAATGTTCTGTCTTTTAAAATAAACTAATATTTAGTCAGATGCAGTATTGCCACAGCTACCTTGAAAAACTACTGATTACTCCTTTAAAAAGTAACTTAGTGACTTTACTGATTACATGTTTTTAAAAGTAACTAAGTTAGATTACAAGTTACTTTATTAGTTAAATTCAGTTAAATTCATTCAACATTTTCAGTGGTGTATATTTATATTTTATGGTATCTGAAATAGATGATCACTCAACTGATCAGTAATGTTCAGCACTGCAAGCCTCAAATCTACCTGTACTTTTTACATTTGCACAAAAAGACCTACATGAATACAGCATGATCTGGAAAAACACTTGACTTAAATCCAGACCACAAACAGCAACAGAACTCAAATGACAATGCATACATGTCAAGTAAGTCAAGTCAAGGAAGGAGCTAAAAACACCACAGAGGTGTGATTGTAGGACTGTTACGAGAAAGAGTTGGTTCTTCTGAATGTATAAACTTTAGCTGTATGAACATGGACTGACAGCTGAAAGTACAGTAATGTGCAGACACAACACATTGAAGGAAAAGCTGAATGAATGAGTAGGCAAATGCAGCATGGTTATAGTGCACAAGGGCTCCCTGAACGGCTTGATGAGTCTGAAAATGACGCAAATCAAATGTTGTTGCCTCCACAGTCACATTTGCACATCGATCCGTGCTCCACCACTTGTTAGACCTGACCGTATAAAAGAAGGAGGGAAACGTATTGATTGTGCCAGTTTGGAGGCCATTCATAATGCAAGTATCACTAATTAATCACATGGAACGGTGTTTTAATCATTATTAAATACCAGAAATATGAAACAATGTTTTCGTTTACAGCACTGAAATGGAAACTAAGACAAAGATGATTAACACAGGGAATACAATGATTTCTTCGGTCACTGGAGGAATCATTAAATCTCCCTGTGAACAAACTGATCATGCAAAAGTAATCAAGTGAGTGAAAAATTACAACTTTGATTGTATTTTACACACAAGTGCTGTTTAGACTGAAAACAATCACATAACCGTGAAACTTGTGAACAACCCATACAATATTTAATTATTCCATCTTTATCTTTTTACCCATGGCTGGTCGCAGAAACTCATGGAGGAATGGTCTGAAGCATGCATGAGGTACTCACAATCTTGCCACCTTCTCTGTTTGTATACAGACCAGTTTATGTGTGGAATATAGCATGATGTTTGATGATATTTTTATGTATCCATGCCTGCGAGAGTGCATTTAGGGATGAGAGGACATGTCCCCCTCTCACCTTCAGTTTGATTCAAGCGCCAAAAGACCACCAAACAGTCGTCTTTCTGTCCACGAGGCAAAACCCAGATCGAACAGGCTCTGAGCTGGTCAAAATGTTAATGTGCTCATCTGAGTCTCCGTGAGTAATTTCCATGTGCTCACAGTATTCAAGCTTTACAGGCAGAAAAATTGTTTTGTGTAGGTTTCTTTCGCTCCAGATTTTATCCTTTGAGGCAGCACAAAAGCCGCCTCACCTTCTTGAGGCTGTAGCCTGTGAGCAACACTAAAGACGATGGTCAGGGAGGAAAAAGTCTGTCAACTCCATCTGCATAAATAACATTTATCTTTATTTTCTTTTTGTGTCTCCTAAACTTCTGTAACCAAACCTTTGCCTTAGCTTTGTCCAGAGCCACTCATGCAAACTACTTCACATTCTACACAGGCTGCCTAGGCTTATCAAAACTTTACATCTTAACCAATGGCTCACTGTATAGCTTAGATGTTTTTTTTTTATATTACACTATAGTATTATCTTTGATCATCTATTATCTGATTTCTGTCATTACTGTGTTATTAGAATGATGACATTAGAGCTTATTTGTCAGAGGCTTGATCAAAAAAAAACTTCTGGATCTTCACTTCAAACAGATTGCTGTGACACATAGACTGACTGAATTGCTGTATGTGATAGAGACACTTTCCCTGAACTAGGAACTCAGTAGTCTCCGCTGCAAAAAAATAACAAAACAAAAAAAAAACAAATGGGGGAATCTCTTTCGGAAGAATGCCCCTCATACCTCCACTAGTAGGAGCATAGAAGCTGTTCTGGAGGCTTGTGGCGGATCCCTTGGATCTTCTCCCAGATGAATCCCAAAAGAGTACTTGGGATCCTGTTCCGGCAACCATCTCCACGTATGTCACACTTTAACTGAAGTTCTTCTGTTTATCTCTGTTACTGCCATTGAAGAGCCCATCACTTCCTGTGTACCAGCTAACTTTTCCCTGGAAAGATATGAAGTGATTGCAAAAAAGAAAAAAAAAACACTGCTTATGTGAAAATATCTTGCTAAAAATAGAGTGCTTTTGTTTATATTATGTGTGATGTTACTGAGGGAATGCTTGTCATTGAGGAGGGACGCAATGGTGAGTTGAGCCTTTGCGACTACAGTGACGGTAAGCCCATCTGATGTGACTGCAGGCACCTCCTCCTGTCATCTCCGAATGCATCACCCCGCTCATTTACACTTCTGAAGAAAGCCTACCCACCTTAAGGAGATACTTCTTGTGAGTGTAGGCATGCTTATGTGAAGATAATTAGAGGAAGCTACGTCTTTGTACCCTTGAGGTTCATTTTAGAAGCTGGAAACGGTTATGTCAATTCATTCGCAGAGCTTTACGATTCTCCCTGCGCCCATTTTCATTTAAAGCATAGAATCGATAGGGGACAAATTTTGCAGCTAATATACTGTGACGGCTTCGCAGTGTGTGTGTGACCTATCAGGACAGAGGCAGCAGGGAAACACTCACACACACACACACACACCCACACTCCTATATGCTTGAATCAAGGAGGACGGGAATAGATCTTGAGGTGTATATGCAACTCACTGCAGAGACAATAGGGTCGTCCTCTCTCAACATTAGTCTGTGTCTGAGGATCTCTTTATCCATGACAGGCTCTCAGAGGGGCGGCTTATGAAAAAAACTGAGCAAGGAATAGGGGGAGGAAGAGGGGGAGGAGGACTGAAGGGAGGTAAACAAGGACTGTCACCAAACAGCTCGAGAACTCTTTATCACTTTGAGAAAGAGAGCAAACAGCTCCGGCACAGACGATGGAGGTGTGTGTTTGTGTCAGCATCTCTGCATTAGGTGTGTGTGTGCGTGTGTGTATCAGTGAGTTTGAATGTGTCTTTGTGCTTGTGATTGAAAAGGATGGTAGGAATTGTGGGAAGCTGTGGGAGGTGACTAGAAGTGTTGCATCATGGGAGGTAGGGTCAAATAGAGTTCAATGTTGAGCGACTCAACCCAGTGGCATTGTCAGGATAACACACACATGCACAGGATAATGACTGAGTCCAAAATTTAGCATCTTGGGGGCATAATGCCCGTGGTGCCTTTAAGCACTGTCTAAACCCTTACACACACACACACACACACACACACAAAACCACTACACACATACAGCTGACGAGCTTATCACGTCTGAATGTGCGCTATTCACTTGGTTGCCAACAGCTGAGATAAATCAGAGGGACAAAGAACACCAGACACTGTAAATCCACTCGTGTGTGTGTGTGTGTGTGTGTGTGTGTGTGTGTGCGTTATGGGGACATAAACCCGTTTACACACTCACAATTTGGAGACCCACTTTCCATATTCCCATATAACATGTTAAATGACAATTTTGTTTATGGTCAGGTTTAGGTTAAAGGGATATTCCGGTGTAAGTTTAATCTATGGTCTAACACACCGTGACACCGAGTAAAACCCCCCCTCGAGAGATCAAGTTAGCAGACCGCTAGCTTACCGCTAGTTTTAGCAACCTCAGAAAAAGACTGCAGCTGACAATACACTGCAGTCTATGCCTCTAACAAGAAACCCCCATCAAAAAGCCACAAATAATGCTCAGAACAGCACCAGACTTCAGCAACAGTACAAATACGGTCCCAGCACGTAGCTCAAGGCATCAAACAGCAGCTAGCTTAGTGGATTTCTGTTGTTAAGAACACAACACACCATTCTCCTGCCACAGCTTCCTGTTGTGGGGAAGCCCTGACGAGTCGATTACTGAGTGGAGTAGAGTTCTGCAGCTCAAGGATGAAAATGTATGATTATTACTCCATGGAAATGCAATTAAAGTTCATATGTGTCTTACCTTCCAGTTTATAACAGTTATTATTAAGAGCGGACAGGGAAAAGAACAGAATTGAGCATTTCTAACTGCATTCGGTATTCGACTCGTCAGGGCTTCCCCACAAGAGGAAGCTGCTGCAGAAGAGTGGTGAGTTGTGCTCTCTTTACAATGGAAATCCAGCTAAGATAGCTGCTGTTTGATGCCTTGAACTACGTGCTGGGACCGTATTTGTGCTGTTGCTGAAGTTTGGTGCTGTTCTGAGCATTGTTTGTGGCTTTTTGACAGCGGTTTCTTGTACGAAGCATAGACGGCAGTGTATTGTTATCGTGCGGTCTTTTTCTGAGGTTGCTAAAATTACATAAGCTAGCGGTCTGCAAACTTGATCTTTTTTGGGGGGGGTCTTGCTTAGTATCACAGTGTGTTAGACCATGGATTAAACTTTCACTGGAATATCCCTTCAAGGCTAAGGTTCGGGTTGGGTTAAGGTTGCAGATATGGTCTCCAGGAAAATGGCATGGTGATGTTATCAACTGATTCAGCTGAAGCAGTGATTTAGCTAAATGACACAAATGAAGCTGGTGTACATCTGTATGCACTGAGCATGCTCTCTTTCAGCTCATTAATGCAGATGTGAACTGAATCAGGACCCTTGTTCTTTTTGTGTGTAATAATAATCAATCATGACTGCAAAAAACATTTATTTCTCGACTGATTTAGCTGTTGGTTCATTTACATCTTAGATGAGACAGAATGACATTCCCGTGTAGACTGAGTCTCTCAGTGCATCTCCCGGTGAGCTCTCAGTTCAGTAGGATCATATCTTGATGTGTCAAGCCACTGCTGCTGTTCACCTCTGCTTACTAAGCGTATAACAACCATGACCTGCTGTGTCTGGAGCCGTTGCTCAGAGCTGTTGTGTAGATTAATAAGTAATGATTTGCCAAAAAATAGCTTCAACTTCTTTTTTGAAGTGTAAGTAGATGCAGCGTCAGTCAACTAGTCTCAGTGGTTCATCTGGGCAGGAGCGGGATTTGTTTGCCATTGATGTTAGGACATTCATGGTCCCCAGTAGAAGATTCTTACCTAATACCTAAATCTGATAACATCTCAACGTCTGTCAAAATCAATGCAGCAGCATGCTAAATGTCAACTTGGTAACTTGGATACCTTGGTGTCCTCGCCAGGACCGTCATCCTATATAAACCCATCAGCCAGAACATTAAAAGGACTAACAGGTGCATAGCAGTGATCATTTCATTAAAAATATCCAACATTCTGCTGGGAAACCTTGATCCTGGGTAGTCAAATAAATGCTGCTTGACACCCATCAGCCCCTCAAACACAGAGCGAACACACCCATTCATGGCGACAACGCTCCTCGATGGCAGTGGCCTTCCTAACAGGACAATGTGCCCTGCAGCATCTCAAGAGCTGCTGTTTTCATGAAATCTCAATCTGAGAGAATGTTTATGTGATGTGCTGGAAGAACAAAGATGGCTGCAAAACTACTGAATTCTTAACTTTACACATTAAATTAGGTATTCAGAACAACTTTATCTTGTGTTCACCACCACCACAGGATTTATTCTGCAGTAAGTCTCAAATTGATCTTAGGTTCTTCTCAAGTGCTATGCCCTGTGTATTATAATAAATATTTATATATTGAGATATTAATATCCAAGCCTGTAAAGACATAGTGAAACTCTTATTTTACATCAAGTCAAGTACATTTCATTGATACAGCCTTAAGTCCCATACAGTATTGCCTCAGGGGGCTTTACAATCTGTTCAGTGTACTTCTCATTTTCAGTTTATGAACTGTACAGTGACTTTTGAATGATCTTCACTGCATGTTACATATATCCTGCATCAACATCTATTTTTCCGTACCTTACCCTTCCAGCCGCTGCTCCAATGACATCCATCGACTGCATGAACAGAGATCGACTTTAGATGCAGTTTCATTAGTTCTGAAAGTGCCTGTGAGAAATGTTGTCTCCGCAGGGTTGCACAGAGTCATTCAGCTATTTTTTTTTTTTCCCAACTACATTTCAATGTGCCAGTCAGCAGCCATACTTGAATTAAACTCAATGCATGGAGAATTGTCTTGTTAAAATGGGCTTTACTTTCATTAAGCTTTAACGGACAAAGTAACAACAACCACTGGCACAGAGCATGTGGCTGCATCCACAATCACCCCTCAAAGTGTGTGCGGCTTTGGAAGACAGTTTGGCGAATCAGGTGAGAAATTTCAAATTGCATATTGTCTAACACATCAAAGGTCAAGTTATGCGTAGCCATGATAATGCGCACTCATAAGTAATGGCCACGTTACATGGCTATTATCCACAGCTTCTCACCAGTTGTTTTGGTAAGCGACTGTCTCAAATGGTAATGAGGCTGGAAACATCCACATGTAATTCAAATTATCAATACAGACTGCTGTTTACTTCAGAATCTAATTCAAAATGAAATGCATATCAGATGGAACAGTATATTATTCAGAGTGACCAAGAAAAAGGCACTTTGTATAGAGGCAGTATTTCTGTGGCAGTTTCGTCATTTCTTTGTCTCAAAACAACTGTAAAGAGAAATTTAACTGAGTAGACTTTATTTCAGTTAAAATCAAATATCATGAATGGATTACAGATTTGTAGCTTGCAAAAAATGTTGAGAGATTGAGGGTTTGCAAATGTAGCATTGGTGTGTGTTCGAACAGAATGTGAAGTCAAGTTTAGCGATGGCATAATTGTAGTCAGTCACTGAGAGACAGGCCGGACACAGATTCATTCGGGGTGGCGAGAATTGATGGAAGGAGGTCTAAGAAGGTCAAAAGTGTTTGTACATGCAAAAAACATTTGCAAATATCTTTTGTACAAGCAAAAAGTAGCAAAAGTTATTGCCTGACCAGTACTTTCTTCCTAGTTTGTGCAGAGGTGCCTGCTGTCATACCTCTGCACACCCGAGCATTTGGCAGATAACAATAACTGATGTTTTTTTGACCTATGGATAGTTTCTAAAGTTTTACTGCTGAGGACCACTGCTGGCTTGGCTTCATGTACACAGTGTTACAGTTTTGAACTGAAGACTTCTCTTTTTACTCTCATGTCCACACTGTAACCTTTTTTCGACTATTGCATTGTAATGTCATGTGGTCTTCAGTGCACATTAACAGCACATACAGTAGCACTGAGACCACAACAGAAAATTTCACATGCAATCCAGAAAAAAAACAAATCATAAATTACCATAAATTACCAGACACGGTCCAGCCATGTACTGGGTGTCGACGTTGATGTCTTGTTTCACTCACATCAGGGAGCATGTTGAAGCTGAAGCAGCTTAGAGTGTTGTAGAACTGGAAAAAATAGTTAGTACAGCCTGTGACTGCAGCCTGCAGTGAACACACACGCTAAGATGATAGCTGATAAAAAACAAATGTGATGTATCTAATTTCTTTAGTAATGTCTATCATCCTGTCTGCTTTTAGTTGTTTGAATCCTGCTTTCCCTTTTTTTGTCTCTCCCTGATGAATAGTTTGTCATGTTGCATCCTCTTCATTTTGTTTCATTGTGTCTTCTTCTTCTTCTTCTTTTTCTTCTTCTGCTTTTGCTTCTTAATGGCAGTTTGAAAACAGTTTAAGGGTGCTTTACCGACTCTTACTGGATTGCCGTATGGATCAAAACAGTTTTAATCTCAAATGTTGGCATACACTCTCGCCATAATGTCGCAGTCGGACGACATTATAGTCCCCATAGGACTGCACTGAACTCTGATGTCTGTACCATGACAGTTCTGAACAAATACATGTACTGTTACTCCCTTACTGACAACTGTGCCAGACTTGCCAGTCTGTCCATGGGCAACTTGGCTAGTTATTTGGTTGACTTTGTACGTGACACTGCATCCCTTCCTAACGCACTCAGAACCAATGGTTAACTATTTCCATACTTTAAATAACCTTTGCGCATCTGAAATTTAAAGTACTGTGGATATTTAGTTAAGTTCACGTGTTGTCCCCTTCTTATTGACGCCCCCTCGGGCCGAGCTGTGACATTTAATCAAAATATTACGTGTTTGACTTGTTTTCCCCCTAGAGTATACTCAGTTGGAAGAAACAGCCAGCTAAGCAGACACAGAACTATTGCAGCAAGATAACAATTATCTTTGTGGGTTTAATCAAGGCCAACAGTATCTCCTTCATCATGCTGTATGTACATGCAGCTATGGTGTGTGTGTGTGCGTGTGTATAAATATGTGTGTGTAGTCAGGAACAGTAGAGTAATGTTCCCCGGCACACAGCTGCTAAGTGACAACAAAAGGCCTGTCACTGTGATTAATGACAAGGGAAGTGTCCCTGCATGCTTCCTGTGTGCACTACTGTAGCAGCAGCTCTGACTGGAGCCGCGTGCACGTGGGCGTGCGTGCGTCTCTGTTGGTCTCTTTCTGTCTCATTCCACAAGTTAATACCTCCACTTATCTCCGACCTTGCACACTCTTACTGGCTTTTCTTCTCTCCTGCAGGGCTTGCCCACATAGCCTGGTGTTTGTTTGGCTCGGGAGAGGGAGGAAGCGAGCGAGTAAAGAGGGGAAGGCATGGTGCAGTGACTGTAGAAAAGACAAAGGTGGAGCCAGAACACACACTGTCACAACACGACATATTCACCAAGGCGCTTTAGAGGCTACAGGGCTCTGACCTCTCGCCATGGAGTTGTTTTCCAGCCTACCTCCATGTCGGCGAGGACAGGCTGCTCTTTTCTTCACTTGTTTTCTAAGTGAGAGAGACGGGGTGAGTGAGCGAGCGAGAGAATCTATTGATTAACGTTTCTGATTCTCCCATCGGGAAGCGAGCACCGAATCCAGCTGGGGTAAAATCACATCAGCCATGGGAGCTAAATTGACGGCTCAACTCTATGGAAAAATCCATACTTTAAGGTTTATTCCTGCGATTGGGATGCACCGCACAGCAGCGCACGGCATGAAGCTAAGAAGACTACAAAAGAAAAGAATAAAAGTGTAACGCTGCAGCTGTCTGGAGCCTGAATATCTCTGCGTTGAGTTTCTTTGAGATGAGTAACTTAAATTGAAAGTTAATATGTTGTAATTTGTGTCCACAACAGTCGTCACAGACCAGAGGCCTGTTACACCAGCTATGTGTCTGTACGGTCTTAAGTTGGACTGTAAAGTCCGCACTAAACAACACATTGAAACTAGTTAGTCTGATAGTAAAGCTGTGCTGTGTTTGGTTGCACCAATGACGTGTACTGCCATCTGCCAAACTGTTGGCATATGTCTTTCAGGTCTACCTGATCTGGGGCGAGTTGATGCACATGGCATACAGAAACACTGTTAAGGCGCTGTTGTGACATGGTACACTTAACCATGTCTTTAGCCTTTTTAGGGCACTGAAGCTTCAGCTGATGGTACAGGCACAACCATCAGTACCCTTACTAGCTTCTCCACCTCATCAAACAGGCCTCTTACCTCTCTTGACACTGCTTTAAGAACATCTGCAGCTTCTCTAGTAGACTGTACTGGATGTTTTGAGACAAACATTGGAAGTTTCACCTTCAAAATATCCCTGTCTACATCTTACAACGATATCCTCTATTTTCCCTGTCAGAAGAATATTCTCGATTTTTTTGAGGTTTCTCCAAGTCTGGCTGATTAAATGTCTCCTTAAACTGCACATCCAAACAGTCCAATACCTTGAAAAACTCAACCCTAAAGAACTCCTCAGGTGTCTCTGCCTTGTGGTGGCAAGCCCCACCAGTAAATCTCTTAGGTGGAGCTCTCTGGCATGGAATTTTAATGGGCTCTATTCCCAGATCCTCAATCTTAGAAACTGCCTTCTCAAACATCTCCAAAAACTTCTCCTCAATTCTCTTCCCTTGAAGTGTAGAGCTCACATAGGCAACAGCTGCCTGCATGCCACCAATAGTTTCTGATTGCTTTTGCAATGATCGCTTCAAACACTCCAGCTCACCCAACACCTCAGAGGCCACCAGCAATCCAAGAACCGTCTTGCCATTAAGGAAGTGTTCTAGGAAGCTATTGGCCCTGGATCCAGAGTCAGAAACAGTTGAGGCTATTTCCTCTAAACTGGTCAACACAGCCTCATACTGACTAAGAACTGTATCAACAGCTTGGCCACGCACTGTCCACCCAGTTGGAGACAGAGGTTTTACAGTTTTTAGTGTGCCCCTCAATTGCATGTCCACCAAAGATGCCTGTGAACTACCCTGATTGGTTAATCAGAGTTCCTAGTTCATGGACCCCCTGCAATGCGTCACGTAGTAAGTAACTTCCCTGCCATATCGGTTGTTCCATCGTATGTCTGACCTCGCAAGCAAGAGATTAGATTGACAACACCTCACCTGAAACTTTGTTCCTGATTCCTGTTTTTTTCTGTGTGCAGTGATTCATAGTTATTTGCCAGTTACTCACTTGTAATTGCTAACATTGTTTGAAAGACTAGAGGGGACACAGTTAGCTTTATTACTACCCTCGAAGCTCATACTTAACACCAGTTATGTTTTACACAGTAGAAGGCTGGTGCTATTAGGCCAGGCTAGCATGTTTGCATTTATGTGGGACCACATCCACTTGTCTTCAAATCAACTGGTTTGATACCTTCATGTGCTGAGAACATGATAATCCATGATAACTCTTCAGCCAATCAAATATCAGCGTATCGAAACTGGTTGCCTTGCAGGTTACTCTGAAGATTACAATGAGAGGGCACGTCGCAAAAATAGTTCTTTACATATGCTTAATACTACAAATGAGTTTTGCGGAAAATATTAAATTCAATGCATTATGTAAAATACAAATTCATTATATTACAACATGTCAAAACATTGGTAGGGACAACTCTGTCTTTCCCAGACCAGTTTGTGACTCATCCCTATCATCCATGTGCAAACAAACAGGACACACAGGTGAGCAGAAGAAGGCATCGGAGCAGACTGCTGAGCAGAGAGACGTCGGCGGTATTGGTTGAGACAGAAAATAACGTGGCACTGGAGTGAGGAGAAGACCAGGCTTACGTAGTGGCGGTTAATGGGGAGTTGAATTACAGGTGCGTCTGTGCTGCAGCGGCAACGCCACACCCACAAGCACACACACTAGCTGTGTCCCAGTTCAGTGTCTGCACACTTCAAGAATCCGCCCTTTGCGGTGTCCCCAAAGGAGAGTCCAAATATAATCATCATAAGGATAATCATAAACTTAGCTCTTTATTCTAGCGCTTAACTAGACTTTACAGCTTTACAGTCTGGAATTAAAGCAGGGATCGCAACCTGATCTAAACCTTTTCATCTTGGTCCATTTATGTACATGAAGTAAAATTAGTCTATAACATCTCCACAGTCACAATAAGATATAAGATATAAGTCAACCTCTGAATGTCTAGTGTTTGAAAGTGAAGGCTTTTAAGGCTTTACTTCCAAAGGCACCAAGATGAGCATTACCAGCTTATTTTAACTGACATTTTGAGGTTTTAATGTCCCTTGAAGTTTGACATATCTGGTGTTGGATGTTCAAATGAGTAAAAACCAAGTATAGACCTAATACATTTACATGTGAGATCTGCGCCGCACCCGTGGCGCAGCGTTGTGAGGTAATTACACTTCAAATGTGCACTCCAAAGTGTGCAGACCCTGAATTGGGACACAGCCACTGGGAAGGATCAGGTGAGGGAAACTGGTAGGGTAAAATGCAACCTGGAAACAAAAACAAGATAAAGGTAAAATTCAGCCCAACCGCAACATAGAGGAAATCTAAGCTGGGGCCATGTGTGGAGCAGCAGACTACACAGGAAGTGTCCATGGGTGCTACCACGACTCACCTTCAGTGCAGCACAGCACTGTGTTTATTTACATACAAAAAGTGAATGGACCTCACCACAGGTGCCTAGCTTCCCAACAATATAGCACTCTGCTTATAAAAATAAAAAATGGTCATAAAAACAAAAGCAAATAACCAAAGTAACTGGTAGGTTGGTCTAAAACACAAAACTAAGGCAAAAAGGTGAAACAATTGCAGAAAGCAGCTAAATGGTTAAGGCAAAGTAAATGTAAACAATTGCAACAAGAAAACTAAATGTGGAAGGTGGGCAAAACAGTGTTATGGTGCAGGTGAACCTGAGCAAGGGGAAACTAAAATTACCAAGGCTCACGGCACGTTACAATACATTTTAAAACTCGGCCTATCATCTCGTGCACCAGCTAAACACAGACATGCTCTGGTAAGGGCAAACAGGGATCTCACAGCAACACCAACACTGCCAGCCACAGCAGAGGTAGAACAATGGCACACAGGTGTTTTATAGCTTGGTGCTGATTAGAGAATTGTTTGGGGAGGAGTTGGGCATAGGCTGCATTCACCAGGACTTCTAAGGGGAGTCTACCCCACCACAGTCACGTGAATCAATGCTTGGGCACTTGAAGCAGAAGCATCCCAGGGTGACTGGATTCACCTGGGTTCAGGCGGTGCACTCCATGGTCCATGTGTGTGACATGTTGGGATCCCCGTTGATCAGCTTGCCGAAGGTACCATGCTGCTATGTTGTTATGCTACTGGCATGCTGGTCCTGCTAGTGATTGTTTGTCCTTGGCGACAGATTAAAATAAGACTAAACAACCAAGATGAGGCGGATCGTTCCACCCTGTCGCGATGTTGCTGCTACTAAACAATTCTTTGAGTAAAATGTTAATTAAAACTGATACTAATGTCACTCAATGATTATAATGATTGAAAAAATGCATTACATCACTGCTAACTAACTGTACAATAGCCCAAGTAATTAGCTCTATGACTTAACATCCATTAGTCAGCCCAGCTCCATTAATAGTGCCTTCTAACCACTCTAAAAGCTCCACACCCACACATAACATCCTCATGTATTTAACAGATACAGAAATAGAAATTGAGACATTGTAACTTAATATTGACATTGTCCAGCTTTGACAAAATCGATTTAGTACAATTTCAGTTGGACCAACATGTTTACATGAACTTTAAAACTTCGGTTTAGATCGAACGACCACAGTCATTATGTAAACGTAATGACTGTTGGTATCATCCTCTCTCTTATTTGCCCACCTTGAATGTTTGGCTTTGTTTCCCCTGCTACTTTACCAGGCAGCCCTCATTTGACAGAACGTGTGCTGACTGGAGTGTTGCATTCTTTATTAGGCAAATTCTGTGCCTGTGATGAAGTTACAGCTGGGATGTATTGATCTTCTGATGGTGTGTTCACTTTGGGTCAGCCTGATTCCGCTTTGTATACAGCTGATCCAGTTTCAGTAACACATTTTAATATTCCATGAATTGCCATTTATCAAAAACTTAAAGTCTAACATTGATTTGTTTCTGAGAAAGGCCCTCTTTATTTAAAATAACAATTTGACTGTGAAACTTACTTTCAGAATCCTTAAACTTTTGGATCACACTATATACTGGTCACAGCATCTCTGGTCTTCTCTTCACACTAGCAACACTGTTAATGACTCTGGAATGTGTTACTAGCCAACAATGTAATTGTAAGGTAAAGTAAAGTTTTCATAAAACATAATCATTCTCTTAACAATTTTATTGTAAGAGCCCATCAAATATTTCAATATCTGTACACATTCTCCAGTGTAAACAATCTGAAAGGGCAACTTTTTGTCAAGCTGCCATTTTTGGAGATATATGGCTTTCACTGAAAAGCAGGATTTGTCACTTCCGGTTTTTGCTCTGGCTACAGTGACAAGAAAACCCTGAGAATGTACTGAGCACGCCTTAACCAGAGGACAAAAACAACACAGCCCCGCAGATAAAGAGAAACTCCTGAGTAGACACGCTCAACGGTGCTCTTGAATGGTACTCTGCACGGCGGCGGCGTCTGTCGGCAGGCATGCTAACGAGGCCGCGGCGCTGCTCGACGTCCTCTGGCTCTGAGCTGGAAAAGTGTCCTCTCCCTGAATGCTCGAGACGACCACAGGGGAAGTGAACTGTCTCATATTGTCCCAGATGGACTCATTATCCGAATAATGAATCTCTCCCTCATGCACACGCACACACCCTCTCTCTTTTTCCCTTCCCCTCCCTCTTAAACGCACTCCATCTCTCCGTTGTCTCTCTCATGAGCACATCAAACAAAAGACGAGTGAGAAAAGAGCACAGCGAGACAGACGAGAGGAAAGTTTTTTCCTTGACACGCTTCCCTCCTCCTGATTGAAGATGGTGGGGATTTTCTCCACCAGGTTGATTGCAGTTTGCTCCCTTTGAACGCCACAACCTTGGTCAGTTCCACAGATGCAAACCGGGACGATCGGTTTTAAAGACGGCCTCTGATTTAAAATTCAGAGAGGGACGCTTTCTCCTTCTCATGCAAATTAGCCAAATCAAAGTGAAATTTTTAAAAGATTTTTATTGAATGCTCTAGTGCCGCTGGGCAGTCAGTGTTTGGCCAGAATATCACCGCTGGCCACTGACTTTCCCTTGGCAGTGGCGCCTTTGGACAGCGTGTTCTGAAGATTCAAAGAACACATCCTCACACACGCTCCTAAACATCCTGTATATTCACACACACACACACGCACACACACACACACACACTGAGACATACGGGGGGGTAGCGGTGCGGTTGCACATAATGGTCGCTGTTGTGGTGATTGTTGACAGCTTGGCCGCCGTCGAAAACGCTCTGTGTTTGTGTGAGTCACTGTGGCTTAATGTTGATGTGTGCTATTGTGCGGAGCAGAAAAGAGCATGCTGATCAGCACAACAGTGCCTCAGTCCCTCTACTGGCCCCTGCAAACACCAGGGAATCCTTGCACAATTAAAACAAGCCAGCTGCAATTATTAGCCGCCTCTCCTCCTCGGTCTCCTCACCCTCCTCTTCTTCACTGTCTCTCCCCCCTCCCTACCCTTTCATTTTAAAACAGAAAGATAAAGCCGTGCCTCCGATGGCTATAATCTTGGGCCTCGCTACTTTCCCAAATGGAAACACTGCAGATGGAGGAGAGGGAGGGAGGGACCGAGGCTGTTAAGACATCAAATTTGGAGCAAACCAAAATAGCGTGAGTCTATTTCTGTAAGCTTGAATATTAATACAGCTTCAGAACACCTTATGTATTAGATGTGTGGGCATGCATGTGTGTGTATCCAGTAAGTTATTTGAATATACTTTTATACAGGAAATAGGTGATAGAAAAGCTTAGCATAATAATAAACATTTGCTCAGGAAGAAAATGGGAAGGTAGGATGGACTGGATAAATTGTGTGACAATCACAGCACAGAAACACAACTATTTCCATCTGTCATGACAGTCCTTTAGGAAGAGGCAGCACACATCTCTAAACAGATGCAGGTTTGGTTATATTAAACACACCACATGACACTGTTTTGATGGCAAAAGTAAGATAGACAGGAGACATGAGCGTGGGTGTGCCGGTGGTGTGTCTGTCTAAAGGCCCGTCTAGTCACAGTCCCAAAACAGGTGAAATCCAACACGACACATTTGTGATGCATATTGTTAAGTCTGCTGAAAACCTGCGTCAACGACGACAGGAAACAGTGCTGGCTAAGTTTATCACATGAAGCATCGCCAGCCAATAAAGCACGCATAGTTCAAGTGGTCACAGTCTCAAGCACCAGCAATTGACCATTCCCCCCAAACAGCGATTGTCGAATTATGGCTTAGCAACCGTAACTAGGCACAGCACGCCTGTCAAGCTTTGGATTTCTCAACATGCTGGTGCTTCGTGCATGGGGCTGTAATAAGAATGATACACAGTATCTTAACAGAGTGCTTTAAACAGTATGTTAATCTGCTCAGGCCTAAGCTGCAACCATTAGCAAGCCCGGGTTACTTTAACTAACAGTAGTAACTTTCCTTTACTTCCAAAGACAAAAAGCATATCATGAGCTAACTATGTATTTTCTATGGGGTCACAGTCTACGTTCATGGCTGGTATAACTCTTACCTGGAGCCAGTCCTGGTAGTTACTATATTAAAGTTGAAAGCTGTATCATGCAAGAATTTGTATTTTGTCTGATCAAATGTTTGGCATGAGATTAATTACTTGTTCCTTAGATGGAACTAACGTTGGATGACATTTGGCATCCAGAAACACTAGAAAACACTGTGAGACAGAGATGACACCAGCAAGTTACAGCCCATCGTGCAATCTTTCATGAATGTCATTGGCAGTGTTGCACACTCAGCTGTCAGGTAACACAGATTTCAGAAAAAAAAAAAAAAAAACCTGTTGCATAATGTTGCTTTGATAGGCTAATGTTAGCCTTCCTTCTCTGATCTTTTTTGGATTTTGTGAGGCTTACCCCAGCAACCCTAGTCACGCTTGTCTGAGATAGTGTGACTTGCGTGTCATCATTAAAGGGTTAAGGCAGGAACACACCGGCCCAACCGCTGGACGTCTGAAGCGTTTGGAGAGACTCAGATGAGGTCGGGAACAAATATGTTCGGTGTGGTCAGCTGCGTTGGCAGCTTTCGAAGCCGTTCCGTCATTTCTTGTTTTCATGTTTTGGAGTACTGGCATGAGACTTGCTGTTATTATGTCCATTCAGGACAAATTAATCGGTGTTCGTTTGTTGCATGTTTAGTATGCAGCTGTTTTTGTCTGAAATAGTTAAGTTTCATTTTGATCAAAAGTAAAGAGAGTTGTGTGCATAAACCTCTAGTCCAGCCGTCTTTAACACTAGAGCCATCCGCTTATTGAATCTCGTGCAAGCACAGAACGTTCACGCTACTGTGCAGTAGGCAGCAGATCGATGTGGTGTGTTCAATGCAACTTTCCTGCCGAACGGGTCAGACAAGAGGCAACAGAGTGGTTGGAGAGAGGTCGGATAAGGCACTTGGACGTCTGGGCGGTGTGTGGGGGCCTTTAGGGTTTGGGTTAGCCCATGATCTGTGATAAATGTGAAACTTATTGTTTAAAACATTATTATTCCAATTTTAAATCGAACCTCTTTGGTGTTTGTCCAGTGATGCTATTCTGTCAACCGGTTGCAATTGTTTAATATATAACAATGCTCCGTGTTTTTTAAGTAAATATGTTGGAAAATTGAAATTTTTAAAGTGAATATTTACTGTTGTCAAATAAATACAGTGAATAAAAAGTCCAATATTTAAATTGTAGTGGAGGAGAAATGTGAGTGGCAGAAGTGCCTCAAAATTGGGCTTAAGCACGCACTTGAATAAATGTACTTAGGTGCTTACCACCATGGATGTAGATAAATGTGCATGCATGTATGTATGTACGTGTGTGTACGTGTGTGTGTACGCGTGCACACGTGTGTGTGTGTGTGTGCGTGCGTGTGGTTTCCGCAGCGTTTGCTCAGAGGGTGGGTGTTCCTAATCTTAGCTGGCGGCCTTCAGCTCTGTCGATCTCACACTGTTTAGGAGAGTCTTATCTGGAACTCCAGCTTAGATATAACACAGCCACACTTCACACACATACACACAGCTACACACCTACACCTAGAGTTCCCACCACGACTCTGCAAAGACAGAAGAAGAGGCAGACAGTGGAAAGATGGCAGGGCACCGATGCATGGACAACGTTTGGCGAGGATGTCATGAAAGAAATGAAGTGAGATTCCAGACATAAAGCCTCAAAAAAGCAGCAAAAAGAACAGCGGGGGTGAAGTCAAACCCCCACGGAGGAGCCCCGACTCCCTGCTCTCCCCTATTGACTCCCCTCCTCCCCTGCCTTTCGCCCTCCCCTCGCTCTTTTCTCCTCTCTTCTCTTTGACATGCTCTGTCTCTGTCCTAGCCTCACCCAGCTTAACCCTGTCTTCTGCCCCTGCCTCCTCCTCGCTCTCGGTTCTCCCCTTTCATCCACTCCTCGACCCGTCCCTCGCACTCTGCAGTTTTTTCTTTCTCCCTCTCCTCTCAAACTATCACCCTAGAAAGCATTCAGGGTGGCTTATGCTATGCTGCCTCTCTGTCTTCGCTCACTAATGCAAGTGTTCAGCGGATTAAAGGGAGAATGTGTTGACTGCGCCATAAACCATTTCCATGGCTCTTGATCACAAAGTGGAGCTGACTCCTGACTACAGAGGCTGACAGAAAAACAAAACACATGACAACCTTATTTTTGTATTCAGCCAGTATTGATGAAATACTTATGCACATTTAAATAGACTCGCCCAAATTATACCTTTGGTTCTCCTCTTGGCTCGGGGATTGAACCCAGTTCATTAGTTCAGCTTACATAAGTATGCTAACGAGACACTGATTTTATTGGCCTCATTACACCGCAGGGAATTGGCCCGATAAAACAGGAGTTATGTAAGAGAGGAGAGGACCAGAGTTTAACATCTGCCCCTTCATGGCACAGAGCCCATCAGGCACCAATCAGCAGCACCAGGCTGTCTTTACACTGACAGAGAGACGGAGAGATGTAGAGAGAGAGGCAGATCCCTGGCCAAATCCACATTTGGCAGGCCTGTACGTGGGAGGGTGTATGAGTGTCTGCGTGTGTTTGTGCGATTTGTTTTTGTCTTCCTTTTTGTGCCCATTTCTTTGCCAAAGCTGAAATTTCATGGCTGGGGACCATCAGAGGTGATTCTGAGTGCAAAGCTGAATTATTCCTTTTTTTTCTGTCTGATATAAGCACCTTGGGACATATGTGTGTTCGTGAAAGTGTGCGTTTCATCTGTTTGGGCACCCCGCAGATCTCTCCCTTGAAAAATTTTTGTCAGGCGTTTGTTCTCATTCCAGCATATCAGCGATCATAAAGGAGAGTGCACTGCCAAACAGAGCTATCCGAAAAAAGTGTCTGCTCCGGTCCCTCGCCTCAACCAAGCGAGATGAATTAATGGTTAGCTAAGAGCGGCTACCTTTTGTGCTGTGACGGCGATTATCACCAGATATTATCCCAGACCTTTTGAATAGCTACGGATAATGGAGAGATTCATTTAAATAACACTAAATGACATTTTCCTCCAACATAAGAGTGAGATGAGTTTCATCAGACTCTTACCCTGCAGCTGAGAAAGTAATTACCTGCTGAGATGAAGCCAAGGCGCGTTTGTCTCACATGTGATTTGCAACAAAGCTCTATAGACATTTAGTGAAGCTGTGGCCGTATACAGAGCTGTATGGGGTGTTTCTGCCATCCAAATCAATGTAAGTAAGCTATTGACGCTCAGTTTTGGTCTCCACCAGCTCCTGAGAACGATGGTCTGAGGTGGTCATCGGGAAGCTGCTTGTCAGCAGTAGTTAGCAGTAAACTTGGCGACAAGTAAAGCCATCTCGGGTAATGCACAGCAGCTGCATCACTGGAAAAATTCAAAAATATGTTTATAAATGAAAAGTTAAAGTTGTGTTTTCGCAAATTAAACAAGGCCTGGTCCCAAGAAACACTACGATTTTGAGGCGCACACTGAAAATTAAAGATGCATGTACACAAAATGTGTACATATCCCCAACAACATTTTGTTATTGATTTCAAGGAAATTTCCCACTGCAAAATGACCTAAAGAATTTCTACAAAACAACTTTTTTTTTTACCATTGTTGGGTCGAATACTAGCATATAGGTGAGATGCCGAGACACATGCAATAAAAACATTTAAGGTATACAGTACAAAGACATGTTTTTCAACTTTACACCCCTCATAGCATTTTCCTTTGGTGTTACTGTTGCTGCTGCTGTCGGAAGGAGAGCTTTAGCAACATGGCTACTGTTAGCAGTCTGGCCACTGTCTAAAGCAGTGATTCTCAAACTGTGGGGCGCGTCCCCCTGGGGGGGGCATGGTGAGGTGACGGGGAGGGGCTTTAGAGACAGGGCAGGACGCAAAGGTCTATTTCCACTGGATACGTGTCCACTGCGTTAAGTCCAATACGTACGTATCTATTTATCTCTATGAATGTGCAATTTTGCTGTCTGTAAACTGTCCTGTAAACCAAACTCCTGATGGACCTGAGGCATCTACCACAGGGCAGCAGGTCAAACAGGTGCTGTCCAGAATGGGATGCAGTGTGTTGACCTTTCTGCTGTGGCAGTGAGAGCTGAAAAACTCCTCAAAGATGGCAGTGAGCATCCTGTGATCCTCCTGGCAGTTATGACCTCCAAGTAGCTGACATAACAAAGAGCGACGCAGTACGACAGCACCTTCCTGACTGGGCAGTGATCTATCTATCTATCTATCTATCTATCTATCTATCTATCTGTCTATCTGTCTATCTATCAACAATAGATAGATAGCAATAGATAGCAAATCATAGCAACAACAGAAAATGTTGTATTCCTATGGCAAAGCCTTGATAAATCCTCCCAATAACTAAATATCATACACATTCAGTGAATTAAAATTATGAAAATAACATTATTATTATATCATATAATCATATTATCAAAATATATTTTAATGCAGAAACTTCTTGAATCTTAAAATGTTGCACTAAAAATTCAAAAAATGTCTGCCATGTTTTTTTTGTTTGTTTTTACAGACCGATGTTTGACAGTGACATGACAGGACAACAGAGAACAGTGGGCAGAATAAAATGTAAGTGTCTTACAATTTTAGAGCCGTTATTGTGAAACTACTATATTTTGCGCTATGGACCATCGGAGCCATTACACATTTTATTGTGAGACTGTATCGCTGTAACATACCCCACAATGCAGTTAGTTAAATAATAACTGTAAAATTAAGTCAGAACTTAAACTTAAGTTAGTAACATTCCATCTCTCAGCTGCCTGCTCTGCACTCACTCTTCAGTTACAAACCCCGTCCTGTTTTCTCCACAGCAGTGTAAGCTGCTTGTCAGATGCATTATATGATGTAAAGGGTCATTTAGAGCCAGAATGAACAAATGATGGAAAAACCCAAACATGAATCATTTACTATACGTGATTTAAAAAAAACTGTTGAAACTCAGCAGCTATAGTACGCCACTGCATCCTTAATGTTCTGAGAAAAGCGCAGCGAGAAGAGAGCATGGAGGAGAATAGAAAAAAAAGAAAACAACTGAAGGTATTAATGGAATTCTTTTTTTTAAAAAATCATGCCGAATTATCCAAACAAACAGTCAGTGGATGATATGTTACCTCTTTAATAACGAGATCTGTACTACCAGTTAGATGCCATGTCCGTTAGCTGTTTGGAGACAGAACACACGGAATGAAAAAAAAAACACTGCAGGACTCACATTTTCACAGCTAAATTAATTTCAACCCGGCTGCAGCGTACTTGTGGGATGGAGCGATATCTCGGAGTGAGAGTGATCACAGATCCTTTGGCTTTTGAAAAAAAGCTGCTCCGTGCTCCATGGGAAATTATGCTGCTCCTCTCCCACTCTGCTTCAACAACTACAGAGAAACTGTGCATCTGGTTTTTAATAGTGTGTAGTTTAGTGAAGATGAAACCGAGGCTGCTTGTGTCAAATCTGCAGGGTTAGTTGGCCCATTAGCTTATTTACTTTCAACTTCTGTCATCAGCGGGGAACTGCAGCTACTCTTGATCTAATAAAATTCAGTGATGGGTGATAATATGATGAATGAACATATTATGCAATGTTAAAAGTAATAACTATATCTATCATCCAAACTGCATTCAATCTGTAAGGAGTTGTCCCGTTAAGCCACCTCAGGTTTAATGTATCAGAAATGGCAAGAATTCCAAGGTATCTCCAAATCATATGGAGCAGCAAACGCAGTGAGTACTGCTCACTTTACTCTCTGCTTGTAGCGACTAGTTGCTTTTACCGAGAAGCTCAGTTAGCTGTGGTGCTAAGTGGACCTCTAAGCTTGTAGGAGATGATGGGATGGAGTCACCATGGTCAACGGGGCTCAGCTCAACCAAGCTCAAAAACAGGGTATACAGTACAGAGGTGATTTACTCACATCAGGACTATGATTCCAGGGACGAGAAGACCCGGCAGGCAGGGGGCAGGACAGGCACGCAGTGCAGAGAAATGAGAGAGTCGGGCACCAGCTGTGGGCGAAAACAGCACATAGGACCGGAATATTTTCACATCATTCTCGGCGAATTGAGGATTTATTTGAACGAAGTGTGCTTTAAGATGAGCTGACAAGGCGATTACGCTCGTCTTGTTTCGGCAAGAGAGAAACTTGAATTCAGGTGGTTTACGGTTTTCTATTTTTTTGTTTGATAAGGAGTTAAGCGTAAAATATCTCCTTGCTTGACATTCTGTGATTCTGTGATGTGATTATTTTGTTTACTGCTAAGACTGAGTAGCAAACTTGCTGACTGAATTCAGGCTAACTTCAGTTGACAGCTCTACGACACAATATATTGATGACATAATTTCAAAACTGTTGTTTCTTCACACACTGTCGATAATGTTTTTACACTTAAATAATTCCAGCCATATTTTACCATAATTGCTCCTTTAATTCTTCACTTTTCTTTTTTAAGCTGTTTTGAATGTACAAATAACACCTTGCTTTTGTTCGGTGAAAAGTAGTTGCAGTTAAACACCACAGGGTCGGTGTTTGCTGACAGGTACAGTCTGGTGGAGCTCTGGGGAGCTGCCTCTTATTACAGAATAACAGTGACCTTTAAAACATCCCATCAGGCACCCTGGGTATTCTTGGTAAAACATCTGCTGCTGTAGCTCAGAGCCACACACCGCCACCAGCACCACAACTCAGCGTCCCGCTCTACTCTCTTCAGTTCTGCTCTAAAAAGCTCACACAACTTTTTCAGGGAGCAGCAGGATTTTGCATAATACATAGCATAACATGGGGCCATACTCTTCCTTACCGCCTGCTGGACTCCCTATCTGTTGAGGAGGGAACTCAGCAACCAGAGCGTCTGCCTTTTTCAAACACATATTTTTGTCCACAGCTGATAAGCTTGATATTTCAGTATCGGGTGGACATCTCGAAACAGAATGCAGCCAGTTTGTTTACAGTGTAAAATCAGGATTATGGACCATGAGACTTTCGGCCCACTGGCCTCGCTGTGACTCTGTCCGCATACAAGGCTGAACAAAACAGGCTTTGTCCCAGAAATGCAATTTGGAACGGTGCTGTCAGGCTCTCCCCCCCTTTGGCCACTCTGAGAGAGATCAAAACAACTGCGCTGAGGCTTAGCGTTGAACACTGCAAATAGTTTCTACTCCAAATATACAAAAGTGTCGTTTGTGGAAAGTTTTGAAACTTTTGTGCCACTCATACTGGTTTAGGTTATTACATTAGATAAAAATGGGGCACCGCGTAAAATGGACAGTGAGACTGAAATATACAATTTAAATAGTTTCCTATTTAATTAATGATTCCAATTTACCAAAGCTTGAGTCTTTTTTTTTACTCACAGTAATCACATCTCCATCACACATGTAGTTTGAAAAGATGAAAAATGCTCATTGTCGCCTTTAGTTTGTGATAGTCACTCTCAACTGTCAATAATGAACTACTAAATTACATTTAAGTTGTTTCCATGTGTCCAAATGATATTGAATAATTGCTTATGCAGTCAGACCTTGACACTTCCACCTCCATTCAGTGGGGAACACTAACAGGCATCCAGACGATGAGACAGGCTGATTATCGAAACCACTCCATGTGGATACGTCACTTAAAGTGAGAGCACCAAAAAAATGCCGGTGGATAAATCACGGAGGAAAACAAAAAACGTGCGCGACAAAGTTGACCAGTTGAGTTTGTGTGTGAACTGTTATGGGCTTTGAGTCATTTCACTATCTGTTTTTGTTTTCCAGTTTTAGTGACCTGAGAGTTTGATTAAAAGATGTCTGATCAACTGGATGCTGCCATGTTCCCACCTCCAAGCTATTAGTGAGTACAGTGATATAACAACCAATAGAATCATTGCTAGAGCTGGAAAAAATAAAACCCAAAACATATAAAAACTGTCATCATAACCCAGAATTAGAATTATTTTGTTTTCTTTGTTTAAAGGCTAATTGTACTTCACCACGCGTACCAACCGTCACGTATTTTCAGAATGGAGCCCAGTGGCTGGGGGCGTGGCCAAGGATGTTAGATATAGCCTTATAGCCTATAGCCTGAGTGTGGGTTGTGTCCATTTCTGCGTGGATTGAGCATCGTGATACTTTCACAGTATTTATATAGCACCTTGACCAACTTTGCGATTTTAACAAAAGGTATGGAATCTCACTTTATAGGATCATGAGACCTTTAACAGACACAGTCTATCCCTGAAATGTTTTCCATTGTGGGATCATGTGTAAATTGGAGCAGGGATCAATATTCAGGGAATTCTGTACTGCCTCTAGACCGGTTTCAGTAACAATTTGGAGAAAATGCTTGTACGGCTGTGTTGTGAATGAAAGCGTTTACAGCTCCACTGATAAAGCATTTGAATCTCACTCTTTAAATCCTCGTTTTAACGGTGACCTATTGAATGTGTGTGTCTGATTTAAGTAGACAGCAAAAATATATTAGATGTCTTGCAAACTTGTTGAATATTGAATTTATTTTACAAGAACAATGGCAATGGATAAAAAAAACAGCTCCTCACCCGCTATGTTCCTGAAAATAATAAGAGATGTCTTCCGCTGCGGTTATGAATGTGAGAGGTGTGCAATTTGCATTAATCAGGTTAAAGTTAGATTCCCCAAACAGCAGTTTTTCACAGTTTACGTGTAACAGAATCTACTAATATCTTCCTCAAGCATCCAGCAGAGGTCCAGAATATGAACTTCAAAAGCATTCACTTACAGTCTGTTACGGGCCGGCTACGACTGCTGGTGTAGTGTGTGACAGCAGCGCTGTTCAACTGCTGCAGCTCACTAGCGTGTGTGTGTGTGTGTGTGTGTGTGTGTCCACACAGGCAGTGCGGCTCCTGCCTCTCTGTTAGTCTTTGATAATTATCAAAAAACATCATGACGTGACATTTTTCCTTCACCCCTGATGGAAGTGCGAGAACATGGGAGGGAAAAGGTGATGGATAGACAGAAAAAGAGAGCACAGGGGGAAAAAAATGCACTTCAGCTGTTGTGTGTATTCTTCTTCTGCCTTCTTCTACAGATAAAGGGATTTAAACGGTACTCTCAACTACTGTTGATATGACTGTCTACAGGTCACGTTCAGGTCTATTTTTGCAGAGATCTGCGCACTAAACCGTGCAGTAAATATGATGAGAGTAGAAATCGCTACATGCCGCACTTGACTTGCTTCTCTAACCTGGTAACATGGACACCAAAATGAAAAGCAAGACTTTACACGATGCACATTGGCCAGTGAGGCCAGCCTGCTAAAATGCACTGAAGTCCAGAGTAAGCAGCAGTTTATGTTGTTAATGGCCCATTTACTAATGTCAGTCAGTGAGATGTGACAAAAAAAAGCCAAACATCAGTTTAGACTAAACAGCTGTCGCAGTTTTAAAATTAAGTCTACTTGAAAAGTTGTTGATGATAATATTCCTCTTAACATTCAATTTTCACTTCAGTTTTTCCTTTTACAGTACTTTTTTACTTCTTCAAAGACATATTTCAATGTTTTTCAGGCTGCTTTTCCTTCCTTTCCATGCAACTTCTCACCACAAACTCAGAATATCCTGGTAGTCGCTTTTTGGCCCTGGAATAATCACTATTCTTCCTCTTCTGAAGCTCACAAATTATTCTTCTGACACTGACCAAGCTGTTTTTTCTCCCTGTGTTCTCCGGGACTCGCAATTATCGATCAAATCAAAAAAGCCGAAATGCCAGCAGGGACTACACACTTCAGCAGGCAGATTTATCAAAGGTTGGCTGTTAATGAAGTCACACCAGGCAGATGGAGTGAAAAAATGTCAAAGTGACATGCAGGGTTTCAACTAAAAGTCTAGAAATCTGGTAAATTAATTGATGCCCTTGTGATTTGCTTTGATAATTGTTTTAATGTCGCCACAAAACCCACTTTGGGAAATGCTCACAGATTTTTGCACCGCATCTTTTTTTTTTTTTTTTTTTTCCGTGCAGACTGAAGGCAAGTGTTCGTGATTCAGTGGGTTTGATGAAAAGACCAAAAGACCTTGTCAGATCAGGACAGCCTCTGGCAGAATTTCCTGTCTAGCGCTGGTAGACTGGTAAGTGTGTTCTCAGCCTCCCAGTCACGGAATTCAGATGACTTTTACTTTCTACTGCGATCCTGTGATGGCGCACAACAGTCAGCAGCTGTGCCTTACCGCATTGTGATTTTGTTTGTTATTTCCGTACTACGCTATGTGCTTGCATGTATGCATAGGCTGCATCTGTGTGTGAGCGTGTGTGTGTGTGTGTTTCAATGTGTGTATGGTGGTAGCGTGAGCAGGAGTGTATGTTTTCAGTGCTTCCGTGACTTGCCAGGAAGCCCCCCTGCTGTGCTGCTGAGTGCCTCCCCTTCAGACGCATTAAAATAAGATGAGCGTGTGTCTATGTGTGTGTGTGTGGCAGTCTGTGTGTGTGTGAGTGTGTGTGTGTGTGTGTGTGTGTGTGTGTGTGTGTGTGTGAAGCAGAGAGGGAAGGACATAGTAAAAGAACAGAGGGAGAGTTAAAGAAGAGATTAAAGGATTGCAAACACACACATGATGAGGCAATCTCTGCATGTGAAGTCACACACTGCACACTTCCAAACACGCCTGTATGTACGCGTGTGTGTCTGCATGTGTGCAGGAATGTGTGTGTTGGCGTCCCTGTGGGCCATTAAACTAAGATGAGTGCCATGTTGGAAAGCAGAGAGGGAGAGATAGCGGAGGATGAGGAGGAGGAGGAGGAGATGTGTACATGGTGGGTAATTGGCTCTTAAGTGCAGCACGCGTCTTTACCCACGAGCCTCGGCTCTCTGCTCCTCTCATGGCTGCTGTTTGTTGGGCTGCAAACTCCGTCCACTTATCTCCTCAGCCAGCAATCACTACAACCTTAAACACACACACTCTTTATCACTGACTTACATGTTTTTTCTTCCACTCCTCTATTCTGTCTGGCTCTCCATTTGCACTCCCTCCTCCCTGATTTTTTTGTCTCACACACACACACACACACACACACACACACACACACACACACACACACACACATTCACCGGGGAGAGCAGCGGAGTAGAAGAAAACAAAGCATCACAGATTATTTCATACTATACAATAAATATATCCATATATATACATACATACATACATATAGATAGATAGATAGATAGATAGATAGATAGATAGATAGATAGATATTGTATATTGCAATTACAATTTCATTAGAAATGATATTACCTTTTGTTGCTAAATTTTAAGTTTTATGATGTATCAACTGTGAGTTTATGGTCTGGTTAGGTTTTGGCGAACAAAAAATATGCGGAAAATGTGAAAAAAAGCCCTGATTTCTCACTTGGCAACTTTCTTTCTCAGCAACCTCCATGCCCTCCTCAAATGTAAGTCAGTACATTTACAACAGGTGATGTTGAAATGTTGATATTATACACACACACACACACACACACACACACACACACACACACACGGACTAATGTAAACATTTGCGTGGTTTACAGAAATGTAAAATGGCAACATTTTATTCAGGTGACTGGTCTCCATACTAAACCAATAAAATTAATAATAAATATTTTTATTCACTCTTCATTTAACCAGGTTACTTGGCACTGAGATCAGAGATCTCTTTTACAAGGGAGACCTGGCCAAGAAACAACACAACAAATTAACAGAAAAAGCATACTCAAATAATCCAATATAAGCCTTGCAAACAGACATCCTGGACTCAACCGATTTCACCATAGTTAAAGCTGCTCAGCGGTACAAAAAGGAGAATGAAGACTGTGATCTTTTCACATTTTAAGCTTAAAAGAGGATGTAAGTAAAAAACGAGTTTGCCAAGAATGGCTTGGTAAATACAAACATGTGATTGACATGGTGTGCACCTCAAGCAGACCAATTCCCTTTTAAGTATAACACACAAGAGATCCACAGTTTGTAATGCATCTCAGAGCTTGTGTTACACACTGTGCAGCATGGGAAGACAATAAGCAGATGCATTCATATAAAACACATCTCCATATGAGTCTGCACAAGTACTGGCATACCAAAATGAACTACCGCACCTCAGAAGCACAGCTGCTCAGCAAAAGGAGAAAACATAGACCTATACAAGTGATCCAAGTGATCATGGCATCTTTGAGTGTGATTTTTTTGTAAAACAAAAGTGACATGACCTTTATAAAAATGACTAGCGTCTGCCTTATTTGGTATCCTGTTCTGGGATCTGTGCTGTCTGCCCAAGTGTCTTTTTTGATGCTGCCACTGAGGGTCAGCTACAGTGATAGCACTGTAATTCCAATCTAAAAGGGCTCTATAGGTCCTCTCCACACATGTATTAGGGCATCCATAAAAAATTATCTAATCATTTTCTGATACGACCTACCTTAACACCTCATGAAAAACTCAAGAATATACTGTAGGGATATGAGAATATTTTTCATTTCACAAGTTAAACTGTTGGACATAAGGTGTCTGTTACTTCCATGGTCCATTCTGAGTGTATGTGCACTGGAGGCTTCAAGTTTATACATTACATAATGTTGGATATGCTGAATACTGGACCAGGATTGGACGTATTTGTGATGTCACAAATCATATCCATAGGCCTGCCTCCTAAAGTCAGATTTTCAGTGGGCAATGGATGTGAAAACGTGATATCTGGAACCAACATGCATTCACAATAAATATGAAAAATAGTTGCCTGGGAAGTTAGTTTAGTTTTTATTTTCTATAAATCTGAATTTGCAAAGAAGCTAGCGATAAAATATATCAAATAAATGTAGTGAAGTAAAAAGGATAGTATTTGTGTCCATAATGCAGCGAATAAAGGCATAGAGTAACAGAAAATTGGAATAAAATGTACTTGAGTAAATGCACCTAGTTATTCTGCCACTGGGATTAACAGAGACCTAACACGCAGTTCTGCTATGACTACAGGAACTAGCAGTAATATCCTGCACCTCTCTAATATTAGAGACAGCTTCAGTATCGTGTTAAAGTTAACTTGTTGAGAGTGTGACCGACCCTGGTAAAAACCTTTATAGCCTCAATCTTTTGCAAGTCCGAAGGCAAAATAATCGACCAGGTAATGAACTTGTTGACTTTCAATATTGCAGTGACATTAGCTCCACTGTAAGAGACCTGACATTAGCATGTGATATTATTGGTTAAGTAACATCTAACACAGTGGTCCTCAATATTTGTGGCCCCCGAACTGTTATTCCTTCACCATGTGTTTTGGTTGGGTCAGCACGTGTATACTGGGGCTTGTCTCCATGCCAAGACAGGATACACAGACAGCCAGGTCACTCACTGCTGCGAGCGCAATTTTGAACTTTCACTTTCGTTTTTGGAGCAGTTCGCACAGTGATAGGCTGGCTGTATATTGCACAAAAAATGGCGTGTTTCGAGTTCACTGCTAAAAGAAGAGTGGACAGTGAAAATCGGCAATTCAAAGACGAATCGACTGAGAAATGCGCCTTCATTCTCCCTCCAACCAGCACAAGACCCATGTGCTTAATATGCCAGGAGACTGTAGCTGTGATGAAGATTTCCAGTTTGAAACAGCATTATGAGACGAAGCATAGGAATTTTGAAGAGACATTTCATTAATATTCAGAGGTAAGAGCAACAAAATGTATTTGCACTGAAATCATCATATCAAGCTGCAAACAGGATGTCACATCTATGACTCAACAAAAAGCAACTGAGTGTTCACTTAGAGACTTTTTATTTTAGTTTTTATATATATATATATATTATACTGTATTATTGTGAACAAAAATCTTTGTGGCCCTTTAAGATTTGTATTTGAGTACCCCTGATTTAACATGTAAGAACACCAGCTTGTACAGGCAAGTTAAGTTATGTTTGCAGTGGAAGCAGGAAGCTTGAATACGTTCCAGTTGTTCTGGCTCCAGTGTTACTCAAAGCTATAACATTAGCTGTAGGTACATATATAAACTCTATTATCTCATTATTGTTAACTCTATAGGCTATATTATCGCTAGTGTTATAACAAAGTTTAATGCCATTTAATGCCATTATCAGCAGTGTAACTGGCATGACAGTGGCAAACACGGTATGTTTGTCATAAACTAATTAGATCATGGGACTGTGGAGTATTTGGAACTTCAGTGTGGAGGATTCAAAGCTTCTCCTCTGTCTCTGCCTTGTCTGTCATTGGAACAAAGCCCTCAGTGTTGATAGGCTATTACTTGTGTGACTTTGAACCAATCAGCGTGGTGTTGTTGGCAGGACATTAAGTGAGCCAACAGAGGGATGAATGCAGACGATATGTGAGGGGCAGCAGTGGCAGAGAGAAAGTAGCGAATGTTTTAATCCATTTTATTGGCAATGGGTAAAATAAACATAGATAATCTGCAAAAAATGCTGGATACTGGAGCCGATAATTGGCCAAGCTGACCCCTACTGCCTTGTCAATATTATTTTGGTGATGCACAGAAACCATGCCAACATTTACCTTTCCTTGTCTGTTCATGATAGGTAGATAAACCATGTCTCCTATATAATTATTTAATCTAGCTGTGTGGTGTTTTCAAGGGTGTGCAACTTTCATCACGAAAGCAAATGTAGTAAAATCTCTCTAACTCACTTACAGGCTACCTGACAACCTAAACTGACAAGATGACTTATCTGCCCACCAGCGGCTGATTACAGCGGGCGTTGGTGGCACCCGGTAGCCTGGTCACAGTCTGTTTGGCTCCAACTTAAACCTGGCTGTCCTGAGGCATTATGGATTTGAATCTGGTCCATGACCTTTTTCACATGTCATCCCCTCCCTGTCTCCCATCTTTCCTGTCTCTCTCTGTCTAATGAAGCGTACGCAGAATAAAACTGCCGCTCGGAGAGGTGTTTAAAGATTATTTAGTGCACCTCTGCTCTATTAAAAGAACTAAACTTTTAGCGCACTCCCTTGATTCACACGTGCAGACACACGCAAACAACGAACACGCGAAAAACAGTACAAAGTCATTTATTTATGCGGCAGCAAATATCTGTTTCTAAATCTGTGGCCCACCTGAGTACAGTCCGTTACAGAGTTTGCTTGAAAGCCTGAACTTTACTAGTTCTTTTTTCTTCAGCAGACACTTTAAAGTTTGTCCCCCAGGTGCCCTTAAATAACATCTGGTTAGCGCTGTTCACATTTGTTCCAAAAACCAGGGGACCCAGCAAGCTGTGGACCCACTTCAAGTTTCTCCTCCCGGTGTGACAAGCATCTGGTGAATAAATACTAACCAATTAATATCAGAAATTAAGAATCATGTGTGTCAGGTTTGCCCTTCAAAGCGCGCAGCGTTGGGTGTGGCTTCCGTGTCTCTGGGTAATCAGACCTTAACATTACAACATCATGACACATCAGAGGCTCGACTGATTGAAGAGAAAAGCAAACGCACATGCAAGGCTAATTCCAGGCATCTGTAAAGTCCCATCATCCCTCTGTTCGTTCCATTTCCTCGTCGGTAATAAGAGCTCCTGAATCCCAACTTAAAGTATTCTCGGGGGAGAGATAAGCCTCTCTGCTCTGAGAGAAAAAAAAAAAAACTGCAATGATAAACAGCTGCTGGAGAAAAAAAAAATATTTCTCAACAGAGTGAGAGAAAAGGCTTATGTTTATGATTTCTCAAAACAACTTTATTTCTGACCTCTCCATAATCCCCAGAAAGTCTTTCAATTAGAGAATGGCTGAGATTCCCCCTATTACTGAACGCCCTGCTCCCAGACAGACATGGGGAGAGAGGGAGATAATTGGCCAATAAAAATGTAAATAGGGTGGTGAAGCAAACCAGCATGTGATGTGGAAGGGGAGGGGGGGAAAAAGGGAGGGAGGTAGGGAGGGGAGGTTTTTGGGATAATCCACTGTGACAGGTTGTGTTGGTTTTGTTGGTTGCTAATTGGATGCTCACAGAGTTCTTTTCTGCGCAAATACCATAATACCATACGGGCATGATTATTGGTGGGAGCAAAATGAGATGAGGTGGTCCAAAGCCGGAGCGGGGATGTGGACGGGACCAGAACCCTCCCCCTACTTGACCTTCAGGATGATGGTTTTGGGTAACACGTGAAATTCAGCGGAGTGACATGATTTGATTTGTATGGGTAAAAGTTCAAAGCAGGGTTAGACCTGTAATTGGATTTGACAGCAGGCGATATATAGGCCTTTAATTAAAACTCTGATATAATCTGGTATATTCTGGCTCCATAAGATGGATTCGGATTCATACAGTGTGTATAATTACAAAAAAAATATTGTAGATAAGCTATTTAAAGTGTCCCATTTTATTTCATATTTTCCAAGTTGTAACCTATAAAGGCGTAGTCCAATGTTTTGGGAAAAAAGCATTTTACCCAATATTCATCAAAACACTCACATGGCTGTTACCTTGGCATAGAAAAAGTGTTGAAAAGGTGGAAATCACATCAAATATGGCCATATTGTCAGCTGCAGTTATAGGGAATGAGAGTTTTACAGTTAGCTAGCTGGTATTCAGCACTGCCTGTTTGGTTATGGGTGTAGGTGAGTGTTCAATGAGATGACTGTTGGATGTGTAGTCTTTCTAGTTATTACTGACAGACATCATTATGCGCAATGGTTTTTTTGTTTTGTTTTGTTTTGTTTTTTTCCAGAATTATGGTCTTACGGTGGTATTCACTCTCCGTCAGCTCGGTTTTGGTCTCCACCAACTTCTGAGGAAACACCTGTCCTCAGCAGCTCCAATTCTCCACCATGTGATTAACTAGAGCTGCTCTGCTGCAAAAGGCTGCCCACTGTTCCTGGAAACTATAATGACGAAGATGTGACTGAACTAAAACAGTAAAGTCGCACACAGTAAAACTAAATCACGTTCGGCTGTATGTGCGTTTGCTGACATGAGCGACACCTTTCACAATAACACAAACAAATCAGTTCTGAATCCATTGTCTATTCTCAAACATGCAAAGTGTATTTTTTCCTCATTTAATGAAAAGCAGATAGAGCAAAATTGAGAAATGCAAAAACCTTTCAGAGAGACTGGAGCATATTATATTTTTTTCTTTTTTTTTCTTCACCCTTTGGAGTCTCTCGGTCACCATGTTGTGTGAGAATAACAGGCAAACAAGAACTCACTCAGAAACTCGCTCACAAGGATCCACAGCTGAACTCATCCGAAATATAATAATAATGGTCATGTTCATCAGTGTTGGAGTACTGAAATGTGTAATTATACTGCATTTTGCAGTAGCTCTTTTGTACTCAGCTTCGGAAATAAATTACTTGTTGCTATTTTCGTCTAATGAACGCCCGAAACTATGGAGTACGGATGGAGGATATGAGATTTTATCACAGACTGGGATAATAACACTCAGGATAAGTTGATGGTGATGAATTTCCGTTATCTTGATAAAAATATCTTCACATCAGTGACCTGAGAAAGCTGTCTGGCTCAGTAACATAGACTTTTATTTATTTCCTGCTTCATTTGGCACTGCCACAGGGGGAGCCTGCCTCTTTCCAATCAGTCCAAAATCCTAAACCTGTCAACATGGCTGAAGGCTCGGCTTGCCAACTGAACCCCACACAAAAATAATCACGCATGTGTAGATACATCTATTGAAGGGGACCGTATCATTTATGAATACCTTATTCAAGATTGTCTTACTGAAGATCTGTGTCCTATCTGTAAGCCACAGATGTGATTGTTCAGTGTTTCAGTGCCATTTTAAGAATGTGAAGCACATTTTGATGATTATCACAATAATATTATAGATCAGAATTATTTAGCCAGGATAACTGTGACATAACCAAAGTAACGTTCCTTACCATGTGTCCTTGTGAATGGCCCAGATGTTGTTGTTCCAGGACGGCCTGTTTAGGACAGTTTTAAGGGTATTCCAGTGAGATGGATAGCCAGCCCAACAATGAAGAAATTAGTTTTTGAATGATTAATTGTCAGCAATTACACTGGCTCAGCTCTGCAATGAGCTACTTTAGCCTGCCAGAGCCAAAGGTGTGAAACAAAAAAAGTCAGTGAACAGCAAACCCTGTGTGGCTCTCACTCATAGGGAGGGATGCTGTTTTTGCTTGGGGGGGAAAGTTCTCTGAAGTCTCGTGATTTTTTTTTTCTATATAAGTTGCCAGAGACAGTAACTACAACAAAACAATAGTGGAAGGTGACAAAGACAAGGTGAGTTGAAGTTTTTTGCTCTGAATTGCGTCATTCTAATCGCCGCCATTTCACTGCAAGATGGCTAACGATGACGGGCGCTTTTTTTTCGGCAGTAAATGTGAGGAAGAGTCGGTAGGATAGAAAGGATGACAGCCAGGTCTTGAAACTTTGCCTTGTAGGTTAAAGAGTGGGACATTTGTCTTTGATTTGATGAGTGGAGGACCTGTTTAGTTGTCAGACTGTGAACACCATCAGACCATCACACCCCTGTCCTGCACTGCAGGGCTCTGTCTTGCCTCTGTTGCAGCTCTGTTACTTCCTCCACTACTTTTCACACAAAAGGCGAGGCGGAATATCTGCACAAGATTCCCTAGTTGAGAGGCCGGTGTGAACAGGGCTTAAAACAAGATCAACACATCATTAAGGCTTGTAAAGAGCAAAGCCCACCTCTCATAGCTTAGAAGTTAGTGTCTCGCCGTGCAGTTTGAGGCAGGGGTTGTTAGTGCAGGACCTTGCTTCTTTAAAGTGTCTCTTGCAGCTTTCAGTAGAATTTGCATCACTTGCACAAACTTCCTCTATAACATGTTAGGATCTCATTTTATTTGACCTGCACGAGAAACAGCAAATTAACTCATGCCTGTGTCCTTCAAAAAAAAAAAAAAAAAAAAAAAAAGCTTTCCCACAGACAAGAGTGATATCGGACTGTACAGGATTACAGGTACAAAGGCCAAGTTCAAAAGTGCTGAATTCAGAAACCTTCTCCCATTACAAAGGAAGGTCCATGCTTAGTTGGCATAAGCCCATCTGGTGCACTCCATTCATCAGTGACTTACACACAGGGTTAGTATCAGACAGAAAACTCAGTCATCTTGAATTCTGTCTTTCTTAGAGAAAGAGGACAAGGTAATGGCAGACAAAAGCCTCCTTATTAGTGACCTTCTGTCTGCCATAATGGTCAGTTTTGTGATACCACCACTCCTAAGGTCTAAGAGACAGCTTACTCAAGAGGCACCGACATGAAATAGCTCACCTTAGGATTCATGTTGGGCCATTAGAAGTGTCCAAGAATGCCGCAATTTTGATAGATTACCCATAACCACTATGGCGTGTAAATGACTGTAGCTCTGGAAATAGAGTAGAGCATCCAGCAATCGGAAGGTTGAACATCTGGATGTGTTTCCAGTTGCCAATGATGCAGCACCTAGAATTACCATGACCAGGTTGACTGGCAACCTTTCATCCCAGTGCTATAGAAATGGAAGTCCATTTACCATATAAACCAGGTCTGGAAGGTGTGTGGCCTTTCCAAAGGTCATTGTTCTGGCCTTCAATGCAAAAAAAAAACAACTGCCTCGGCAGCTCACTATGTTATATTATGCTTTTGTATTGCATTTGTTACACCCCTGGTCTAGGGGGAACCAGCGACATGACATGATGTGCTTCTCCTCATTCTTTTCACTCCCCAAGAAAGCCAGTGTCCCACACAGGGTAGTTATATTCTGAGTAGCCTTTTATTTTGCTTCAGAGGGAGACAAAGCCAACACAACAAACACAATAATTTGTTTTCAACCTTTTTTGCACAAATCAAAAATATCAACAAAAAGACAAAATCTTACCTGACTCCTAAATGAGGAAAAACAGCAGAACAGAAGAAAAAAGGCTTCTCCCTCCTACTGGGCTACCAAACAGTTTTCTATTAACACATTTACAAATGTTAAGACTGCAGTCAGTCGGAGCTTCGACAGGGCTCCTCTCCTCCCTCTGACCAATACATCTCAGCAATCAGGCTGATCAGTCAGGTCCAACCTGCTATCAATCACACACACACACACACACACACTAGGAGGAGGAGGGACAGATCAGCATCAAACACAATAATGAAACAGGGTCATAACTTTTTTTTTTATTTCTGTTATGTTGTCTTGTGGTAGATTGCTACTGCTAGTCAGATCAGAACATGAGCCAAATAACTATTACGGTAACTATTACTTGTACTAGATTTAGTCATTAACATTTTTTGTTTTGCACATGAGATAACTGTATTTTACCAGTAGTAATCATTTTGGTTGATATAGGTGACCTAATTGCTTGCTGCTTTGTTTAAAAGCATTTACAAAATGCACAAACATGAGGTGTTAATAATCGTGCAAAATGAGTTAAGCCTGCCTTCTTAGAATGACAAAAGTAATTTCATCTTTATATTCCCACCCTCATGCTGCTGTCCCCTACAGGGGATCAATTAAGACACATCTTATCAAATGTTATTTGAATAGTTGAACAGTGGAACAACTTAAATGGTCATTGCAAAGCGCCTCATGAATGTTAATTCATGGAAATGATCCTGCTGGTCAATGGTTCTTTACAGTGTATCATGGCCACAGCCAAGAGGAAGAATTTTTTTTTTTTCTGCCACAGAGAAGCAGGTGTTCTTAAATGAGGAGGAGATTAAAAAGCACATGTTGTTAATTCTTTAATTCACATTGTCCTCCAGCTGTGTGAGGACATTGAAAGTCTGTGCATCCATCATGCACAATTACCCTGCACTATTTTTATGTTTACAGCGATCGGACTGTCTGCTTATCACTCGCCTAATGATCACGACAATCAGTGGGATCCCCCACTGACGAAATCATACGAAACTGGAAGTTTAATATGCAATGACTTTATTTACTTTCAGGATTATGATTATGTCTCAATGAGGATATTGAGTGTAACTGTCACTGACTTTATTCCAAGGCTTCGATAAGTTACACAATACAAACATGCAGGTGGTGAAGATGTGCCTGGTCAGCTGACTGGAGAAGGCTGAGTGTGTGTGGGTAGTCCTGTACTTTAACAGCTGTTATGCCAGATAAAAGGAGTTCTGACATATAACCCATCTAAACACTGCCGCAGACCATGAACATCACCTCATGGTTATGGCTTTATCTGATGGCAGTGACCCCCTCGAGCAGAACAATGCGCCCTGCAATACCACAAAAATGGTTCAGGAATGGGCTGAGGAACATGATAAAAAGGCTCAAGGTGCCAGTCTGGCGCTCAGACTCCCGACGTTAGACAGGAGGGAAACACAATTAATGTGAAATCCCGACAAGGAGGATGAGACAGATTCTCGGGTTGTTAAGGACACAAGGAAGGCTTCAATAGTTTTAGTAATATGGCAGCTAATTTAGAGGAGAAAACCATTTCCAAAAGCAAAGAAACCTTCCAAAAAGAAGTTGAGGGGCTTAAAAAAAAAATCATCGAAAATCATCTCTGAAGGCATCTGGGTGGGATGAAATACTTTGCCATGAGATAGAGAAAATGAAAGTTGATCAGTGAGCCGTAGAAGAAGAAGCATGAGGGCAAAGCTGAGATGAACGATGTCGTCAGGTCAACAATCAAGGACCTCAGGGAGCAGTGCAGACGGGAGAGCTTCTTGAGATATGAAAACATGAATCTCAAGATATATGACTTATGTTCAGAGTCTGAGGAGGAGAAGGAAAGAGAATGATGATGAGATAGAGAACAAGAGAGATGAAGACAGATCTTCAGACAAAGGGTTAGGGATAGGTCTAATTATTGTTTTGAGGCAATAATTTTGTTCATTTTGTGACTAAACTGAAAGGGGTGTAAACCATCTGACACACCGTTGTTTCCAGTGTTCTGTGACAAAATAAAGGATTTTTTCAACGAGACTAAAATTTGAAATTAGACTGACCAGAGTCAATCTAAATATAAGAATATCTCACATAGGTAGAGCTGTACTGCTTATAATGAGATGATTTGCCTTCACATACAAGAGCTTAAAATAAGTCTTCTTGACTTGAAGTGGATTTCTTTTACACACATGGCCCTTGTATTGACCTTTTTCACTCAGATGAAGACAAAAATGTGATTTTTACTTGAAATAAGCCCATGGATCTTCCATTTAAAGCACCAGATAATCAATTTATACTCAAACAATCTGATCTGAATCTA
This sequence comes from Acanthopagrus latus, assembly GCF_904848185.1. Classification (NCBI taxonomy): domain Eukaryota; kingdom Metazoa; phylum Chordata; class Actinopteri; order Spariformes; family Sparidae; genus Acanthopagrus; species Acanthopagrus latus. The sequence goes on along the minus strand of NC_051044.1, from coordinate 29,440,971 downwards.
AATTTATTCCCATTTTAAATGGATACAGGCATGTGTTAGCAGGGGGCGAGCAGTTACTTTTGGGTATTCATATGTCAAATCTATTCGATCATCCACTTTGCAGACCGGACTCACGTTAAGCAGGTGCTGTAGTTTGAATGAAGTGTGACCGTGAAAGGCAGTCAGGGAAGCTTAACAGGCCGTGCGTCTGTCAAGTCAGGTGTAGGACGCATTCATGTCAGACTGTAGGATTGAACTGTGATCACCTATTGCACAGTGACCTCTATTTAAAGCTAACTGCTTACAGCTGGATTACAAATAAATCAGAGGCTACGTTTATACACAGGAATGTTTCACAGATAATTACTTGAATGACTCTATAGGTATCAGATAGCCTCGTGTGAATTTAACTTTGAGTGAGAAAGGTACACACACGAATGCAGCCATACACGTACGGGCCTATCGGGAGGGATGGCTGGTAGGACAGTGTTAACCTCTTCATCTTCTCTCTCTTTACGTTTTTTAGATCTCTCGTTCGGCAGGTTCACCAGACCCATGAGAAAAGTCTAACCTCTGGATGAACCCACATCTCACCTCAAATATGACAGCTTACACTCCCCTCTCATCTCCCTGTTCTGCTCTCACTTTGACACACACACAGAGGAAGAAACACACACACACACATCTCAGTTTTCCTCTCATCTCAACGCTCACATGCACAGGAAAGTTTGCAGCTTCTCTCTTCATTTCTCGCGCTTTCTCAATTACACACACACACACACACACACACACACACACACACACACACGTACACAGGGGAGCTCAACTTTGAGAGGAGACAGTGAGAGGGAAGAGGAGATGGTGGAGGGAAGAAAGGGCTAGAGAAATGTAAGATCTGTCACTGTGACCTTTGATGGTGACAAGTGTGGGAGTGCTGCTATACAACTGTTGCCTTTACCTCCGTCTGGCTGCCTTCCCCTCTTTCTCCCTGAAATATCTGGACAAAGAGAGACTCCTGTTTGTTTCAAGATGTGAGGGGGGGAAAAAAAAGCTGTGTTCTGAAGTTCTTGCCAGTTGAAGTAATTCATAGTTTATTAAAGCTGGTTGCATGTTTTCAGCAGACACGACGTGATTGAGATCGGCTGCACTGCACAAGAAAATGTACACCCAAAACATAAGCTTTAAAAGTAATGCCTGCTCTGGATGAATATTATGTATCTGTCCTATGAAACTGAGTGTTTAAAGTGGTCTGTACGGGAAATGTGGTCTGTTACACAGCTTGTTTCAGTTCAGAATGCCCTATTAACCACCTTGGAGAACCTTAAACCCTCAAAGCTTTGGCAGTAGGACAGTTCTTTGGACATGTAACAAGAAATGACTTTGCGTAACTACACTACTAAGTACTACAATGTCCTGTAGAAATGCTAAATGAGGCTAAAGTTAAAGTGACATGTTGTAACAGAGTTTATATATAACAAAAACAAAATGAATTGTTCCCAGTCATCTTAGAAGCTTCGTGGACCTGATTTAACACACTGGCAAAATCTGATATCCAGTGTGCGGGAGACGCCAAATACCTCGCCACTGACTTTTGGTTTCACGCAGGATATGAACAGAGGTCTCCTGGGTAACTCCTCCTAATGCGGACTTTGTCACTCTTTTTACTGCTTCACCTGACTTCCTCCTTTCCTGCTTTAATAATTGCTAACGCAAAGAGAGGTCACTGCTTAACAACACCTTTGGGTTGTGATTGCACTGCTTTCTACAGCTGACCTATTGGTCATTTTTCTGAGGAGAGACTGAAAATGCCAGCTGACTTTTATCCGCTTACTCCCGACAAAATACTTAATTTAGAGAGGATTAAAATGTCCTCGCTGTGAGATATTTTACCAAGCGCTGAATTCTAGGCAGCAGCATATTGTCAGATTTCATGTGTGGCATTTTGAATTCAGTGCCTTCAAATTTTGGTTTTCGCGTGGGCTTCTCCCTGTTATGTGTGGGTTTGTATAACGTCCCCGCAGATGGAGAGCTCAAAATAGTTCTACCACAAAGCAGTTAATGAGCAGCTTTCCCTGTCTGATCTGTTCTGATGTCTCGAGCTATTTTCAGTATAAAGCCTCTCTAATAGACACGCGCACACAGGCGTTGATGTTCAGTAATTGACGCTGCACCTTGTCGCCAATTAGTGTTTCTCCCAGTTATATCTAATCCCAGAGACTGTTTTTGTAGTCTGCCTATATCTCCTCCTCCTCTTCTAATTTCCAGCGATGTTTCGTTTTGCCTCTGGTGAGTGCCACGCTCTCCAAGCGAGGCATCCGCAATCATTTCAGGCGAGAACGCTGTCACAGTGACAGTGAGAAATGATGTGCAAGACCATCTTCATCAGAGAAAAACAGCAGCATTGGTTGCTTGTTCAAACACTGAAAACAACAGTTGTGCAAGCCTTCCTGACAGTGGAGCTCTTGCAGTCTCGACAGCGATCACTGTCTGTATTGAGGAGTTAATATGCACCACCTCTTCTTGATTAATGGTTGGAAAGCATGTTGCTCTGTCACAGGAGTGCTTCGGACCAACCGTAAAAGCAGGGCTTTTCTCGAGGGCTTATCTCCTGGGGCCCATGACAAAACTGATCTATCATTATAATGATAATCACTGTAATAAAAATGACTCACTTCAATTTAACTTCACTTAACATCTGGTCCGTCTCATGTCATCAGCATCACCTGTTAATAAGTATCTACTAAACATGTACACTTATCCCTGTTATGATAATAATGACTACACACCAACAGCTGTTCTGGGAAATGACAGAGCCTTTTTAAGAATACAAATATATATTTGTGAGCCATTTATAAAAGCTTATCCTAAAAAGGAATGAATGGACTTGGGGGCAGCACGTCTTCATCAGAAAAAACAACGTTGTAGGTCAGCTGTGAAAGCAGCTTATTTACAACTCATTTTCATGTTTCACTTTTTGCTGAGCGGGAACATCCAGCCGCCAGAGCAATTATTACAGCAACACTGGAGGAAGTCAGGCAAAGCAGTATAAAGAGAAAGTAGTCAATATAGGGAACCACAATGTTTTCCTAACCATTCTTAACACCAAGCTTGCATAACTGGTACACTTCACTGGTCTTGCTGCTTGGGAACTGTAATATAGTGTATGTCCACCTACTCACTAAGTATGGGGATGTGTTCATGGGGCTGAGTGCCACAGACAGGCCGGTCAAGTCAGAGCGTACTGAGAGATGGATTCACACATGTTGTTGTTTTTTGTTTTTTTTCATGGGATTTCTTAACAAAAATAAAAAATTATCTTCAAGTCACCTGAGTGTTTACGTTTTTTGTTTATTTGTGTAATTATGATATTGATTTCTGTAGGTTCTGATTATCTGATCTTCAGTAGCAGTCATTCTTAGACATGGATAAGTTATTTAATTAGTAGATTAAAACAGAAGCTATAATTTTTAGTATAACAGTTTTATTAAGTCTTTTGCTGCTATCACACATACCTCTGAGCAGGTGAGCTGAACTCTTTCCACCCAGTACATTTTCATCCTTTTTCTGAAATTCTGTGCATGTTTCCTTGATATTCATCTCAGCCCTTCACACTTCCCCCCCCTGACATTCACTTTCACATCTCCATCTCCACCTGCACTTCCTAGCACACCTGCACTTTCTTGTCTACCTCCAAGCAAAGACCTTCCAGGGCACACAAAGAGAGCCGGGACCTGGTCATAATGCCCCTGTTGTTGGGGCCGGCCTGCTGGCTCCAGAGCCTGGGAATTGCTTCGATGCTGCAGTTCCCACTCTGTGACACTCATCCAGGCATACCTGCGTGCAAGACAATCTCCTAAGAATGTCCAAGCCTGTCTGAGGGGCTGCTGTTGTTTGCTGCTTTGTCTCATGCCATTCCCAGACTGCTACGAGGCCCAAGGCCAGACCTAAGGGAGTATTGGCTTGTCGTACAAAAAAAAAAAAAAAAAAACCCAAATACATTTTTTCTTTGTGTACAAGGGAATTCTCCTGCTCACCTTACCTCTCGCCCTTCTCTTTTCACTTTCAAAATGGTGAAGCAATGTGTGAGTGATCGGGCAGAAAGAGAGACGGATAGGAAATATGATGGACGAAGAGGGAGGAGAAATGGAAACGAGAGAGAGGGCAGGAGAGTGAAGGAGGGGGAGGAAAAGGTAAGACGTGAGAGAAGGTGAGCAGAGGTGAGGAGGGATGAAGAGCGGAGAAAAGATGGAGAGGGTAGATTTTGTCTTCCCATCAGGGTGCTGTCAGGTTTATAAATAACAGTAATCAATGGCTCAGCTGGCTCTGTCCTCGCCACTAATTGCTTTAAGTGCTTAAAAACCAGCTTGCACACTTTTTTTTCCAAGACAGCATGGTAATAGAGCTGCCACTGTGCTTTTGTCTTGTCCACCGCTGTTCACATTTAGGCCAGCGTGTTTTCACTGAGTCTGAGTAGTTTGTTTAGTAAGTTGGTATTGCAGTTGTGGTCTTGTGAATAGGTCAGTGGTAAGAATCACACTTTCACCCAACCGGACAGTACAACAGGGACGATCACAACCAGGACGTGGAAGCACAACTAGATTGATTTGTCGAAAAAGATGCTGCAGTGTGTGACACAGAGGTCTCTGCCAGTCCACAATCCAACAAGAGAAACATGGAAAACAAGCCTGCCTGTAACCAATGTATCTACATCAGTATTCACCACAAATAGACCCAATTCACAAGGAAATCAAGTCAGCGAGACTCAATCCAAAGAGACCTCTATACTGTATATAGGGCAGTGTAGGGATGATGGATTTTTGTACACTAACCAAGAAGTTAGCATCACCCTGTTTCCCTCAACAAAAAGCCTATGAGATTTTTTTCATCGGATTTTGTATTATTGCTGAAAATAAGCTCTGTGACAAACACAAGTTTGTGCTACTCGCACATCGTGTTCAGCAGGCTAATTCTAACACCACTTTTGTGCTTTTCAAAGCACAGATTGTATTGCTGGAAGTAAAAAGCTAATGCTAGGCTGTAAACAGGCTATACCGCAGTTGCAAGACTTCAACATCACCATCACTAAGCCTCTTACTACACAATTACTATATACCTTCTCGATACATTGATCAATCTGCAAAATAAGTGGATGAGTCTCTGTGTCTCATTTAGTTAGCAATTTGTCAACAACTACCATTTATAAGACACGCAAGGACTTTACAATGCAATCATTAGACATTTAGTGATGGAGATTATGTTGTAGAACAAATGTGTAAATATCTCAATCCTGTGGTAACCACAGTCCATATTTTATACATTTTTATATTATTGTATTACATTATATTATATTTCAGGCATTTACTTGTAAACTCATTCAAAATATCTAATTGACTGAGACAGTGTAACTGAAAGTGCCTGGAAAGTTTATTTGACGTTTATGTCTTTCAAAAACCAAAATATAATTCTCATATACAAACCATTTTTGTGATAAAGCGGCATTTGTATTTGAACACCATTCTACCTAATATAGCCACATGCTAAATGGGTAAAATCATGGATACTGGTAACCTACTAGTGACGTTGCACACTGCAAGAACTAGCACCGCGGACGCTAACAGACAGCCGACCTTCATCCTGTGTGTAAGGAACGATAGCATGCCTGACAAACTGTCACCTACAGTAATACCTGGGTGACTTCTACATATATGACAACGCATGGTTTCAGATTATGTTAGAAGAAGCACCATTTGCAGGAGTCAGTGTAAAGTCGCCACTGAATGCCGAACTCTAAAATTTAGTGTGACATTAGCAACTTGAGAAATACAGAAGTAAACCATCACCGAGCTAACTAGCTACCCTGCACTACAAGAATGATGGGAGAAACAATGCTTCAAACCAACTGCTGCATCAATGCATAGCACTGAGTAACAAAATATGGAAATAATATGACTGTATAAATGATTCTGAATTGAAACGTCAGCTGGAAGGGCGAATGCTAGTGAGTAACCTGCTTATCCACTTAGATCGAGGAGGCACTGTCTCAAAAACGACACAGTTACTAAGGTCAGGCACAGTGAATAATCAACACCTGAGCAACCACCACTGAAAAACATTTTCTCTACACATTAGAGGGACAAATTACCTGAAAAAACAACATTTTTCAGAGCCTGCTAGCCATTCCACTTGGATGATTGCATTGGATGCAAGGCTGATGTAAATCCTGGCCATGTGAATGTAAGTCTGCACAGCTTTGTCTGTTGTATGACAAGACTTGCATGCATTGGTAGAATGTTTTCCTTCCACTGTGTGTGGTTCAGTATCTTCAAACGGTTAACTGCAAAAATGTATCAGCAGCATTAGTGAGACACTTCCCCTAAGGCTCTGGGCCCTCTCTCTCACACACTCTTTGAGTCGCTCTGGATAAGGCGGTGGGCTGAATGCATTCGATTTAAATGCCGTTAGTGTTCACTCATTAGGTGATATCTCACTCTGCAGGCGTCTGAACAACTCCATGACATGAAGTTTTTGGTCTGACACTTTCCCAATAAACCTCCTTCTAAGTAAGCCTAGTGTGAACTCACCAGATTCAATTCGTCTTAACACACACCTCCCAGCAGCAATCGGGCCAGGGACTTGTCCTATATTCAGGCTCGACTTGGCAGGTATCCACTGTCTTTGGGCTAACAAGCACAACTCAACCCATGAGCAGGATGGAAAAGCCAAGACTGCTGCTGGAATTAGTTTCAAACTTTTGCAACTGTTATTCTAAAAGTATTAGAATCTTGTTTTTTGCAGAGTTTTGAAAGTTGCTACAACTAACAGAACCAGCTTTACAAGATTTCAGTCATGGGTTTTGTTGAACATGAAACGAGCAGATGTCACTTCTGCAACTGCTGTGAGCGCAGTCTTACTAATCATTAATCATGTGTTTTCACATTCTTACATTGAGTTTTCTGGCAAACTACGACTTCCTCAATTTGAAAAGATAGCTTTGAATTGTGACTTGAATTAAACATATGATGTTTGTTGATTTTAAATGGGTGAAAGAAATGATTTGTCCCTTACCATTCACAGCCAGAAATATTTTTAGCGAAATAAGTTTCTGTGGTGGTTCGTTGGAAGGGGAGCGACTTTGCCTCTTCATAATGGAAGCAGAAGCACCTATTATTATTTGTTACATTTACATTCACACATTTTTTTTTTTGTCCAAAGCGACTTACAGTAATTCACACGTAAATTCAGGTGCCGACCAGCACATGTTTGTTGCTTTAATGAACCTCATCCTTTTTTTTTTTTTTCATTTTATTCAACTAGAAATTATTTTGGTCTCGTCTTCTAGAGAATTGTTACAGTTCTGTGTAGTAGAAGTCACTAGTCATCGAGAGATTAGTTGACAGAAATAATTTTGGGCCATTTAAAGTCAAAGAATGACAATTTTAATAAAACTTCAGATTTCAAAGCTCACATTTTCTCTTTGCAGCATTATATTCTGGTTAAATGTGAGGCCATTTTCTCTGACAAACCCTGCTGTTAACATTGAGTACTCTCACTATCACTGTCTCACATTGGCTAAATTCAGCTTTCAGCACAGACAAAATGAAGATTAATTGATATTATTGTTTGTTTGTCTCCTCTACTTATTACTGTATACTAAGGTCAAACTGCATAACATTTTTTTTATGGTCACAGTTTAATGAAATCAGCTTAGTCTGGTCAGTATTGTTTTATGCTGTAATAACAGGTTGTTGACAGATTTATTTAATCGCAATTTTTCATGAACTAAAATAAAACAAGTTGCACCAACATACCAAGCATCTCTACTAGACGTCTGACATGCTGAGGATGCCCTGAAACACTTCAGTTGCTTTAGTGATCTAAAAATTTGACACAACCTCACAAGCTCTTACAAATCTCGCCCTCTCACTTCCGCCAGCCATTAGCGGTGCAGTCAACAGAATTTCATGCTCAGTGACTGGATGTCTCTTAGCACAATGCTCCCTAAGACTAGTAGTTGACCTCTCTGCTGTACACAGTCTTGTATTTTAGACATCCCATCAATTTTTTACAACATTGTTTGCCTCAGGCAGTAAAACTCATCCAAGCCTGAATTCGTCCAGCTTACAGTTCAGCCGAAGAGGACGCCATAAATGTTTCCAATGTTCAATGTTAAGTTTCTGCCTGATTATATGGTCTAGTTCATTAAAATGAAAATAGTTCCTACATGAAACAGCTCACAACAAGGTCTGTTGATCACCTTGTGTACTTAGGTCAGGATTTCTGGTAAGAGATATTGCTGTTGAGTCTTTCCAATGTTTGTATTTGGTTAAATCATACCTAATAGAGAGCAGACTCTTACAGCCAATGTCTACGCGATTGAACAACTCAGGCCAAAATAATCTAGACAGATAAACAGCACTGCAGGTAAAAGAGAAAAAACTATGTATTTTTGATTATGGGGTGTGCTCTCTCTTTTACCTCTCCAACCAGAAACGACACCTCATAACGAAACACAAACTGAGGCTGCATATTAAGACGTGGAGGTTTTCTTAAATCAGTTCTTCTCGCTGACGCCACTGTTTGCATAGATGGTCAGCTAGACACTTGAGGTCATGACGATCCCATAAACTTCAGCAGGAGGGTGTGTAGAGTACACACCAGTGTGAATCTAGACTGATAATGTAGACAGCCAGCGTTGGGTGAGCTACTTTCAAAATGCAATATATTACACATCACCAGTTACCTTCATTTTAAAGTAATATATTATGTTACAATATCCTGGGTAGAGTGTTTTATTACTTATTACACTTCTTTAAGTTACTTTCAATAAAATGTCCAAATAACCTATGTAGAACAGTTAAATAGGCCAGATCTTTATATTTTTATTGTAGTCCACTGAACAAGGACTGCACGGATGTATGGTATGTATGGGAAGAATGTAAATTAAAGTGCCCTCGGAGGATTGGGCTTCATCATTAGGCTCACTCCAGTCACACTTAAGGGTTCGGCTGTATCAAACATACAAAGCCTATATCGATATGGTCATGTTGGTGTGGATAGGTTCTTAAAAAAAACAATAATAAACCCTTCGCTCTGGTCGTTGATACGGATTGCAACGTGTTCCATGACACAGCTGTAGTAACAGATTACTGAAACATCATTAGTAACGTGTTATATTACTCTGTTACAACTAAAATAAATATATTAGTGTGATACGTTGCTTTTGTTACCCGTTATCCCCAACACGGTAGCCAGCTATCATGTGCGAGGCGTGACTGGTAAGTTCGTGGTATCGGGGGCATTGCCAGGCATTCGGGCTAAAAACAGCGCTGAATCAAAACAATGCAAGAGGTTGTGTTTGTGTGGGCGTGTTGCCTCAGGTACCGGTGCCATGAAATGCTATCCAAAGGTCTGTTTCACAAAAGCTGCTGTCACTATCACACATAGTTTGCAAGTGTTTGATTGGTGCAACATGTCAAATCCAGCTAAAGGGAAAGATCTTACGCTGCAGATCACTGCCTGTACATTGCAAACGGGCCCCAGGAAGGACATTTTTTTTTTCTTCTTTTTTTGTTGGGGGGGGTGGGTTCCAAGTGGTAGTAGTTATAATAGTATAATAGTTATAGTAGGAATAAAAGCATTTCTTGTTTGAAATCCTCTCTAAACACAACAGCACAGTTTCTCTGAGCTCCATGGCTTTCACAAAAATAAGCGCTATGCAATGTTTGTTTCGCTTACTTCCACAGTAAGCACCCAACAGTGCAATGGCTGCTTTTGTACTGATCCGTCCTTCTGTCATGGATCAAATCAAAATAAAAGAGGACTGAACCCGAGGGACATCCCAGAGGCGTTTGTGCGCTAAACAACATCTCACGTCTCCGCTGTCTTTTGTTTCTCTTTTTTATTTTGTCGTCCTTACAGTTTGTGCTCTTATTGTTGTTCTTCTTATTTCCCCACCCTCTTGACCTATCCTAACCCTCCTTCCCACTACTCTCTCAACACATTTCTCTTTTCTCTCACCTCTTTCCTCTCAAAGGGAAAACTCCACAGAAACCAGATATTCTTTTTCACAGCCCCTGGCAAAGGTTTGGCACTTTTTTAAGACTTACTATTGAAAATAGTTAACTATTACGATTAGCCTTGTTTTTTTCTCTATTTTCTCTACTTCCCCTGTCTTTTTTTATGGTTTTTACTTTGAGGACAGATGGAAATGTCACACTTTTAATACCCATCAGATAAAGAACTGCACACTGCCTTGATCTACTTTCTGGAATTAGTTGGCAGATTCTCTCTCATCACCTTTAGTCTGCTGTGCTCTGAGTAGTTTGACCAAATCACACACTGTAATGTTGTAATGCTTCAGATTTTGCTGCAATGAAAACCCAGTCATGCACAAGTGTTCACAGCGCCTGCTTACATCCACAGTGCTGTCTATCTCCAGTGAGGCTTGCCAGTTTGGCTCGTTCAAGAGTGCGTTTCATGTGCACGTGCATGTGTTCATGTTGGCCAAGCACTAAAATCAAATGAAACCAACTGTGAAGAGATGACGAGGCATGCCAGGTAAGTGTGTTTGAGTCTGTGTGTGGTTGGATGGTGCTTTGACAAGATGCATGCTGTCCTTAAGTGCAGCTGAGCACCTTTGTGTGTGTACGGCAAACCATGTTTCTTGCTGCTGATTTGAGACAAGCAGGTCTTGATGAGGTTAAACTGGCAGCTCTGCTTAACACGCAGACCTACAAGGATTTCTACCATGATTTCAGACAGAAGTCACACGAGTGAGGCTTTTTAAAATCTATTTGGCCACAGATGCTCTTTCCTTAAAGGGTAACTCCACCAATTTTACTACTACTTCTCAGTTTCTGGGAAGCTACTTTGCAAGCATAGCTTGTAATGTAAAACTACATGTAGTTCAGCCTGGCAGTAGTTTGAAACTACATTTCTACCCCTGGAGAAATGTATTTTTTCTCTTAAAAAAGTAGCTTTAGCAACTACTTATACTCATTATACTCATTAAACGTTGAATAAATGTACATATGGTGAATCGTTTGTTGACATGACACATGAGCAGTCTCTCAAAGTTATATGGCCATGGTTGGGATGGCGCGTTCATGTTATTGGCCAAAATTGTAGTTTGTAAACTGAGTAGTTAATCAACAAAAAATGACCCAAAAAGTAGTTGAAATACTTGACGCAGCACAAAATATGAATGTAGTTTAATTGCACATAGTTTACATCTCCCCAACACTGCTACCTCTGGCCTTGGGGAGTACTACACATGTTTGAAAAAGGCAGTATGAAGCCTTTTGTGGCTCCGGAGGAGGCTGCATCTAATCTGAGAAATATCCCCCAGTGATGTCACTCAGAGGCTAAATTGCATTGTGGTTAATGTAGTTGGCAGGTTTTGAATAGCTGGACCACTACATACCTCTGGTCTTGCATTACACTCCTATAAACCCCAACCTCCACACACTTTCTCACTTATGCAACATCACCTGTATTTTTGCCCTCTATGACATTTGCATCTAAAAAGACACACCAAGTGCTTTATGCAGGAAGCCTTAAATGACACAGTAATTCATATAATGAAATTAGTTAGTTGTATTCTGTATCGTGTAAACTGTTTATTTTATGTCAGTATTTATAATAGACACTGGCATGAACTGTCAGCTCTCACTAACTGTTAATGTCTCGAGTTTACCATCAACCCCATACTGGTCACGTCCTTCAGCATCATGAAATCATCACATGATCCCACGTAAACATCGCATTATGAACTGTGTTAAAAGCACTGATGTATAAATGACTGAGAGGGTTTTATTGCCTGCTGTTTAACATTTAAAAGAACACTGAGCTCTTGCGTTAATTAGAGCTCAGTGGGATCATGTACCAGAAAATGAACTCTCGGCGAGGCATTACTATTGAAAGATCTCGATCCCAAGCCAAGCCGTTTTGCATCAGCCTCCTTGGACGAAGAGAGTGGGGTTTCAGAGGAAGTCAAATCCAAACCGAACGGTGCAGCCAAAGAGCCGATGAGCGGCAAGCCAAGATAGATTTTGTCGGGATAAAAACAATTATCTGCGGGAAGATTAGAGGAGACAATTAGTGGTGAAATGGCGCTTTTATTCGACGACATTAGCAACAACAAAGAAGTCTTGTGGCTGTTTAGTTAGCATAATAAAGGCTGTGCAGAGTGAGCCAAATAATGTGGGCTGGCCAGACAAAGGCAGTCCATCAAAACTCATTAGAGCCAGGAATGAGACACATTAGGAATTTATAATGCCTGGTTATGATGTTGGGAGAGTAAGAATAAAGCCCTGGAAGCAAAAGACGTGTTTATTGTTGTCAAATTCAAATGTTTACTTTCAACAATATGGTGCACAAATAAAAGGTCCACTTTGTATTCTACAGGGAGAGGCATGGCAGCTGATCCCCGGCATTATTATTTATGGCTTTCACCTCAGCTAAGAATGGAAACAATCTGCGTGGTGTTTTCTCCAAATGTGCACCCCCCCCCCCAAAAAAAGAAAAAAAGTAATGCCACCACCTGTAGTAGATACAAGAGGTCAGGGGGCTAATGTCAGCCAGAGCTTGTATAGTTTGACACAGTGAATCTTGTCCCTCGGCGCACTGACAAGCCCTCTTTGTCTCTGAGAACGTGAAAGTCTCATGAAAACTTTATTATTTGTCTTCTCCTCCGTCGCGTGTGCCTAAAATGGAGAGCGAGAAAGATTGAGCAACACAGGAAAGAGAGAGGGTTAGGGCCAAACCGCTGCAATAAAAGTGATGTATGAGACGTCACTCAGTGATTGGCTCAATACATCACGCTGAAAGCACGAGCAGTGTGCACGCACGGCGACACTCGCTGGGAAGTGGGGCGAGGTACGTGGCGGAGTCCTGTCTGCCTGTAGGCTAATAGATGCGAGATAAAATAAGAACTTTGCAAATGTAGGATGGAGCAATCCTTTATTGGACTGTATTAGCTTCACCAGAATATCCACACACATGCTCACATACACACACGAGCACAGAGGGGTTTTTTTTTTTTTTTTTTGCGTTAAATGGAACTTTTCTAAAACTGGAAGCACAGGAGCATTAAGGTAAGAATAAGCAGGTGGTAACTAAGTGGGATAACAGACATGGCAAGTGCTCTGATTGATGTGTCAATTGGTGCTCACTGATGCTTGGTGCCTTCAGTGATGCTTATGAACCCCTCAGTGAACGCAGGTTTGAAACCTGGAGGTTTCGTGCGGCCTCACCGCTGCGGAATAACAGACGGATTCTTTAGTCTTGCTCTGCCCTTTGTTCATGATGAAATCTCTCCTCAGATCAGAAATTCAAAAACAAAACAGCTGTCATTGCGCGCGTCTGCAGGTTTAGACTTTGACTTTTCACTGAAGGAAAGACACAGTATTCTAAGTCTTTCTGTTACCTGGTTATTTAAACGGAAGAGTAAACTTCTGCTCATCAATTTGCTTTTAAGAAATGTGAAGTGACCTTGTCTTATAGGCTCTTCCCAGGGTACGCCACATGTTTTTTTTTTTTGTGCATTAATTATGTAATTATCAGATTTGCTCCGGCATTATAAGATCTCTCCGGGTCAGAAATGTGGCTGTGCAAATGTACAAGGCCGCTTTCATTGAATTCGTGGATGCCTTCGGCGTGTACTCAGGGTCTGATTTAACTAGACAGTGCATTCAACTGTGGGATTTCTATGACATTACTAGAAGGGAAAAAAATATTAAAAAACATTTACTTTGGCCATGATGCTGCTCCACTGAGAAGAACTGCAAAAGTAAATGAATTGTTCTTTGAAGCTCTCATTTTGAACATATGTTATACGAGGCATTGGACACTTTCATGGGAAACAAAAAGGAAAGGAAGTGATATACGGTAACAAGATGACAGATGGAGACGTACTTCCAGCAGCTCAGAGTGGAGCAGGTGGAGGTGCAGATGTTGATGTCGGGGGTGTAATTTTGTTTTAAAAGACCAGGATTCACAGGTAACTTTAATATCAAAGCACATCACCGGCTATCCTTGGCTGTGTAACATGGATAAGAATGAAGCGTAGCTCACTCTGGTGCAACTACATTTATTTCCTGGTGGAAATATTAAAGTGCAGCTTGAGTCAGAAGCTCTCTCTGCAGCATATGCATTTGAACTCGCTCATCATGTACTGATAACTGCTCCCTCTACTAGTGTCAGCCACTCTATACTACATCCTTTTGACAGCATAACTAAATACAGCAAATAATCCTATACATTTGAATGCACATGACTACTCATACGGCTGCTATAAACATTCCCTCAGTTCAGCATAAATATCATAAATATAATATAAAATATTTTAAAAAATATATAATATAAAATATCAAACTCAGAGTATTCAGTGCACTCACTCACACACAGTTACCCTTGGCTGTAGCTAGCAGGGTTGCCTGCCATCCTGGTTACAGGAGTGAGGAAGCACACATTTTCAACCATGTAAAATTCTGTGTCTCATTATGTCACAGCTACAAACTGAGGCCCTACTCAAATGTACTACTGTTGTCTATTACCAGGGTTTTGTTTATAGTCAGCTTACCTGATTGAAAGTTCAGGTCGGATGAGCCTGTGTAGCATACACACTTGAACCTCGCTCGTAACGTACCGATGTCTACTTCTACTCCAAAGTCAACTGCTGATGCTCGGTCTAGTGGAATGCATAGAGAGCCCTCTGCCACATGATCAGGTAGTGGGCTTGTGTTTTTGAAGTCTTAGCCCTCACAAAGTTATTAAAATAGAAAATGAAAATAAGGGGGTGACTAAAATTTCTCAGTCCGGACTCAAAGCGCAAGAACGCAACCCACATGCATCCAGTGGAATCTAAGAGTTAGACACACATCCTCAAATACCCTCACATACCCTCTCTGCACCATGCTACCATTAGCTAATTAGCTCATTCGGCCATGAAGATAGTGGCCCTATGGGTCAAACTGAGCCAAGCCAGGTTGCTTTTCCATTAGCAGTTTTACCAAGCCAAGTTGGGCCAAGTCGCACACCAGATGGACCTTCTCTGGAGTAGATCTAAAAGTAAATCTAGGTAAAACTTGACCTCGTCCCTGAACTTCTCTGCATGAGTCATGTCGATAGATAGAGGTCAGCCATTTCGACATTATTTTATCTAGAAATTTGGCTAACAAGCTGGCTTGCTTCTGGTCTGCCTGTTATTGCAAAGACACGCAAAATTCTCACTGTGCTGCTTTCTGTGTGAACCAACACAAATTGGAAAACACATGTTGAATTTTGCTCTGACCACCCTTTTCCTCAAAAAGAAACGTTACGGTTAACTTAACCTAAATAATACCGATTGATCCAGTAAGTAACAGAATAAATCCAGCATGCTGAGAGCCAATGCTACTGTCTGCTGGGTGGACGAGGTGCTGAGTGTGGGTGGGGTCTGTGTGTGTGCGGTGGGGTGGATGGGGGTGGAGCGGTGACTCAGGGAAGACACTTGAAGTCGCCCATCCTGTTGGCCTTGCCCTTGACGCTGACAGTGCTGTTGCCCTTGCACTTGAAGATGTCAGATCGTTGTGTGTCGGTGTGTGTGCGCGAGCAGCATCGCTCGGATGGAGACACTGGAATGGCAGTCACCATGACAGGGTCAACAAGGAGGGAGAGCACTGACACTGACATCACTCGACCTCGGATGACCGCTCTATACACACACACACACACACACACACACACACAAGCCCACACATGTCCGTGTGGCTTGTTCAAACACATTCAGACAAAGTAATGCAGGAGCATAGTCAGCCGATTAGTGGAACAAAGTCATTTTGGATTGGATTTGAGGTTTGGACACAAATATTTTAAAATCCCTGAATGACATCATATGATATAAACTCATCGACATGCTTAATGGTTTTGATATCAAATGGTTACTGATTCTTTTTCTCCTCCATGTTATCTTCATGGAGTTGCAGCAACAAAGATGGGGCATATGAAGTGGTACATTATGAAACTGCTTCACGCCCACATGAATAATATTTCTGTAATTCTGTATTTCTGCTCTTCCCAGTTTTCATGATTTGGTGATAAAAATCTAATAAAAAGTCCCAGAACATAGTTATTTGATGCATTTGCAATAAAATATGTGGAAGTGGGCAGAGTAACTTTGAAGAGAAGAAAGACATGGTTGGTTTTTGAGGTTATGAATGTGTTTGTTACGTGTAATGAGCTACATATTACTAGCTACTTTCAATTGAAAGTGATAAGTTACTTTACATTACTATTGTCTATGTAGACTAATGCGTTATTGATAACACTACTTTTGCGTTACTTTCACCACCAGAAGCTCAGCACGAGGTACGACCAGGCATTATAAAACAGAAGAGGGTTCATTTGCAGAGGCACAGAAACTGAAATGGATTTCTGTTCATCACATATCCAGTGGTGGGTAACAGTCTAATGAAGACTCTCCTCCAGAGTGCAGATATGCCCATTCAAGCATTAAGTTGCATGTTTATCAGTATTCAATAAAATTGCCCTCTTGCATTACAATAGTGTGATGATGTTTTGGAACAATTAAAATAGCCTACACCTTTTTGAATAAAATAATAGCCTTGGACACAGGGATGAGCAGGCAGACAATGTAGCAAAGTCTGATATATTCTGTATACCTGACAAGGTTTACTAGCACTCGCACTGCATACTATGATGTTTCTGTCCTTCTCTTTGATAAACTAAAGTAATGGGAGTAAACCCATTTCAAGAATGTATAGATTCCACCACTATGTTAGCATTTCACCAATACAATTCTTTGGGAGATATTTGTTGGCACCAAGGTGGTGGAGGTGGTTTGGTGTGGGTAAATTACTATTATAATTTTAAAAAAAAAACAAAAAAAAAACACATTTTTGGAGGTAATCTGTTACCGAACATATTAACTGTAATACCATTATCGAAATCCTATCAGAAACACATTGAAAACCACGTTCACATTACAGGATCTCAGCCTTGATCTTGACAATGAGGCCCAGATCAAAGGGCAGATCAGCACGCGCTCCCTTTAACGGCGGTCGGTGTGTGTGAACTGGTCAAGAGGTCATGTTTCAATGTGAGTTATCAAAGCGCAGAAGCTCAAGTTTACTGCTGTTCATTACAACTCCAGTGATGGGTGATATCGTTTAGCCTGGTAGCATGGTGAAACTCTCAGCAGAATAGAGTCACCTGTGGAACACAATGCCGCCTTGTGTTGCGCGTGACGGCTGCGTTGCCGAACTGCTGCTGTCCACACGGTTCGCTTTGCTGCTGCTGCACAGCTACTGCCTGCCCTATCCGTTTACATAGAGTCTGCCTTTGGTAATTATCAATAAAAATGAGGACGTGCTCACTCTTTACCCCCTATGTATGGGTGAGAAAGTGGGAGGGAGATAGGGATGGAGAGAAAGAGAAAGAGTGCACAGATACAGACATTAAAACTCTTATGAAGCGCTGATATGATGTCAATGGGGAAGCCTACAGGTTCGTTTTAAGGTCTATTTCTTACCAAGAGCCACACATATTGTGGGAAAGATTCCCAAGAGACTCCAACTCCGCAAGACTCCAACTCTGTAGAAGTCCTCAGACTGACATAGTGTCTGCTCCAATCTGTTTCCATGGAGGCTGAAATGAAAAGTAAGACGTTCCGCCACGCACATGTACACCTGTAAGCGTCTAAAATTGCAGCTTTCCGGAATTATTTAGTATGTTGTATGTAACATATTTTAATGTTGTCCATGGCATCATCAGTCCCAGCTGATGAGGTCAAACAGTAACACATTAGATGATATACAAAATATAATATATTGCCAAAATCCTCATGGTAGCACACTATATAACTTTGTTACGGACTAGGGGCTGGGCCTGGATGGATGGGAGCAGACCTGGAGTGGCTACATTTTTTAAAAAAGGGGAGAAATAAATGTGAATTAGTTTGTTTTAATCCGTGTGAACTCAACTTTGAACTGGCTCGTGTGCATTGTGAACTGGTCAGTAGATGATTTGCAAGAGGGTGGGTTTGGGTTAAGGGTCCTACTTACTTTACATAATTTAATTCCAGATATTTACATTCTATTAAAGGCTATTTGTTTTCAGCCTTCTGCTTGGTTGAACCTGAGACTCCTGGAGGCTAAAGAGGTTGTCACGGGTCAGTGGGCTGCACCCAGTCGGCATACCTGAAAGGATGAAGGCATTTAGAGACTTTTCTGCCACACTCGTGAGGAAGAGAGCCCAACAAAACCATGCATGGAAACAGGTGAGGTAAGACATAATGAGGATTGATTTGATGTACGGAGGTTCATGTACAGCAAGTGATTTCACTCCTTCTCTAAGTTCTTTGACAGCAGGATTTTTCTTCCGCAGACTGAATGGATGTGAGCACAGCAGCTGCAGGTTGCTTGCACAGGACCATCTTTTCAAACTAACACGGCCTGGAGTCAAGGTAAAAATTGTAGGCTGTGAAAACACTTTGCTTCCAAGAGGTTTCATTTCAACTGTCAGGGGACACACCTGGGATCAAACAGCAAATCACACAAACATGCTGTGGGCTGAAAGCACGCCTCTGACGGCTTGCTGCCTTATTTCATCATCAAGATTGAAAAAATACTATTCAAAATGATTGTATGAATGATGGGTATGCATCCTTGTAAAATAATGAGATAATGGAGAAATGACACATGTCTCGCAAACAGGGAAATTTGTGTCACAGCAGGACGGTTCAATTTAACAATAACCAATAATAATAGTAAAAAATAAACAATATAAGAAAAAGGTAAGAAATAGAAACAGAAACTCACATATACATAACATATAATAACAATATAATGTGAACATTTTTGCTGAGTTGCGTACCTATGTATTTGTATGTATGTAAACATTTGTGCCTGAATGACCTCAGACAGAATTTTATCAGCACTCCTGGTTGTTTAATGGTTTATTTAGTACAAATGAAGCGATCATTTGCATTTGCTTGGGTTACTCACATGGTCTTTATCAGCTCCAAACAGACAGATTACTGTACATTAGCAGTAGGCTAAGGTTAGCGAGCACCACATATCCACTTCAGCCTTCTCTCTTTGTTTTCCCCTCTCCTCTCTGTAACGTTAAGCTCATGAAGTACATTTCCACTCCAACTCCAGTCGACAGTTAACATTCCAGATCATAAACACCTGAAAGCAGAGTTCAACTCGATGGATTGTGTTGATAAATGGGCAACACCAAATCCCCTTTTTTTTATCTCTAAAAAGTTAAATTCTCTGAGCTCCTCTCTGATCGGTAAATTGTCCCAGAGAAGTCTCCAGTGTGACTCTGGGTCAGGCTCTGCACCCAACACTCTTTTCAGCCCTCTAGAACAGTTGAACAGTAACTATATATAATAGTAGACTATTGTCGATAAATTCCATTAAAAAAAGTAACAACAGTAAGTTGGTCTGTCTCTCTTTCTGACTTCCCTGCCCTGTTTGCCCCGAGCACAAGTAGTGAAATCCAGGAAGGCACTCAGGCTGGCAGGCAAAACAAAGATAGTGCAGATGCACACCAGACAATCTTGCAAAGTGTGGGTGGAAATTGGCTGGTATATATACTGTGAGACTAATTAGGGAGATGGGGAACAGGTGGGAAGGGAAGGTCAGATGATGGGAATGGGGGGGCGGGGGGTCACTTCAGAGCAGGAGGGAGTTGCTGGATGTGCGAGTCAGGTGACTGGGACAGCTGGAAAAGGGTGCTTTTCATTATGCAAACGTATGCTTCCTGGTGTCCTCTCTCCTCCCAAGACCCAGGAACTGGAGGGTGTTCCAATCTCTTAAATAAGACCTCCAGGACAAGAGGATGTTTCTTGAGGAGCTTACAGCGAGGAAAGATGGGTGCCTCCTTCCATTCCTCACTCACTAACGAAAGGCCCTTTTCATCATGCCAAAGCCTGATCAAGAGAGAGGCAGAACGTGAAAGAATAAACACAACCGGGGCAGACATTGTGATAGCAATCTGTTATAACGTTTAAAGGCAGATAAGAAAAAGTGTGTAAAATGTGAAATGTTAAATGTATCTGTAAGTTAGTAGAAATACAGTATATTTTGTTGATTAAAGGCTAAAAAAATTCAAGTCACATATTTTGTCAAGTGAAGTCCTTGGACAAGACAAGTCCCAGTGAAATAAATGTGATCAAACAAAAAACAAGTTGATGACTTGATGGAATCTTGTTTATGATCCAGAGACCATTTAATAGTGTCAATCTGGCAGGGTAGTCATCCGATCATAACCAGGTAATATTACACAGACAGTGAACATTTTTGATATCTTATATTTCATATTTAATTTGAAAACATAAAATGAACAAAGACGAGACATTCGGGTCACTGTGTCTCAAGTCAAAGTCAATTCAAAAGTGTTTTACCATCCAAGTCCAAGGCTCAATCCCATTAACAGTTCTTACCCCGATACATCATTTCCGAGTGGTCCCTTGCCCCTCAGATCAGAGTTAGAAGGAGCGGTGGTTGAAATCTCCCCCTATCAAATGGAACAAGACCCTCATACTTCATCAGTAGTCATTGGTGGCATTTAAGGATCAGAAATTTCCCATATGCCATCTTCAGCTGCAGTGATTTCTCTTGCATTACTGTGACAGGTGGCCATTTATCTGATGGAGATAGAAAAGTGTGGACGCTCGGAATTACTCACAACTACACGCTATCAATCAAGTCCAGTAAAGAAGAACACTTCTTCATTACCTGGCTACTAGCAATACTTTATAAGCTAACAGTAGCAACCTGTACCAAAGTACCAAAGTGCAGCAATTTCAGTTAAATTTCAGGCCTTATGTGACATCAGTGGGGGGATTGCAACATTGAAGTATGTCAAAATGCAGGATTAGGATTGTTACACAGAAAAGGACAAAGTTTCATTGAAACAGAGAGTTCTCATTGCCTTTGGTTTGAAGTGCACCCCGAAAAAAGCCTTTGTTTGGAGGGCCATGAAGCCTGAACACTTAATGCTACCCCTCTACAGCAAGAGTCAGGTCACACTACCCAAGTGTGAATGTGCAAAATGAAGGGGTAGGGCTAACTGACTGGGGCAAGGTGTGTATTGGGATTGGGGCCTGAATTGAGTCTCAAGTCATTAATTTTTTTTTATATCAGTTTGCAAGTCATCAAAACATTGAGTTGAGTCAATTCAAGTCCATGTCACAATGAGTCAAATCCACATCTCTGGGCTGGTATCGAGGATATTTAAGTACAGTACATGACCACCGTTGTGACCATGGCATGTGACAAAGGAAAGAAATGTTGGAGGTTAAAATTCCAGCGACATTGTCAGTACGGGAGAGAACACGGCCTGCACTTACAGCACCAGCAGTCATCGGCAAAATATTGTCACTTGAGCGACACTGAGTTATTTGGTCAAATATATCATTATATTTGACTTTGTCAATATTGCCCAGCCTTAATGCTCCACATTTATTACAGTGTCCTTGCAGTCGCACTCTGACTGACTGAGCTCATGAAGAGCTTTTGAGTACACCCAGTGTAACATTAAGTCGGGGAGTAAGAATTTAAAAGGTGATAGATTGCTCTCCGTAAGAAGTTTCACCCAACAGCCCTCGCTCGGGAGCAGGGACACACACCATTATGGGTTATAGAGTGAAGTTATCACCGTAGTTATCATTCTAGATGTTAATGGGCATTATATGGAGAGGGAGACTGCAAAGACGCGCTAATGTCCTCCTCTTCATTTTTGACCTTGACCTACCTGTCGTGCTCCTGAGGTAACCACCACCACAGTAATGAACACACACAGACACACACACACACACACACAGGGAGAGAGGGAGAGAGAGAGAGAGAGAGAGAGAGAGAGAGAGAGAGAGATGAATTCTGCAGAGGAGGTCATTTATAATTAGTTACACAGCATGGCAGTTGTCCTGCTCCACCACACACAATCAAAGACAACTCACAGCGTACAGCATCATCTGCATGTGCTATAGCAATCAGTGCTCAAGACAGCCAAATAATCATATTCTTAATGTGCATCTCCCACTGGGGCCGGTGTACGACAAATATCAGATGATGAGCGGAAAAACTGCAGAAAAAGCAGCCCCTTGTGCTCCGTATACTACTGCACTGCACTTTTACCACCTTATTTTTTTTTTCCACCCAGCAGCAGCAGTGTGTGACTGTCAGAGAGTGTGACAGCTTCATACCTCGATGCCAGGAGTGAGACAGGTTGCCACAGACAGCCTGGAGAGAGCTGCAGGCTAATGCTCAACCGCAGTAGTCGACACTGGAACTGTGGACATCTTCGCTCCTCCGAGAATGTCTTGGAAAACTTTGGTTACCCCCGCTGTGGATGAGTCTCTGCTCAGGAGTTCTGTTCCACCTCTGAATTTATCAGATTTACTTTATTGGATAAGTCTAGTGCTTTAAAGTGTTTTCTTTATCATGGATTAGCTCTGTGGCAGACTGTCAGCCTGTCTATGGTGTTGTCTACTTCTGTGCGTGCTAAGATGACCGCCAGCCAATAAAGTTAGTGTAAATAAGGAAATAAGATAAAGTAGAATGAGTTTTTGCCAGTTCACTCCAAGCAGGGATATTTTGAGGTCACATACTGGCTTTTCACTCAGAAAAACATGGGTTAAGTGTAACCTTTCAGAAGAACCCAAAAACAATACTTGTGAGACAAAAGGTTCAACAACAGCTTTGAATTTACTTTAGAATTGACTAAAACTGAGCTAAAAATTTTGGGACAATGTCACATTACTTTTGTTGTACTGTGGGAGAAGCCAAAGGGAAAGTTCCTCTGAGGTGAATCTAACGTAATTTAGTCTGATCTAAATTTCCATAAACGATAACAGGTTCTGTTAATACGTCAGTTAATACGTCTATATAAAGATATCGCACGTTGGCATCTCTTCATTTTCTATGCAGCTTGTTTGAGTATTGCTTCAGACAAAGCTCTTGTTGGACTGTCTATCAGCATGTGAAACCCCTTCCTGTCAAGCAACAATCCCATTACAAGCAGCAACTGGCCAGGTGTAAAACACATGGTGAGCTTTTCTCTAAAGTTGATCGATCAGACAACTATTTCTGTCACTTCTTATGTGTAGAAACAAGTGTGGCTAAATGAAGAGCTTTGAGGAGGGGCCATTCACATTAGCTATAAACACTCTTTACCTTAGGTGTGGTCAGATGACACATGGCTTGGCAATTAAAGTGTCACTTGAGAGAAACACTAACAATGGGGTGAGACTTACTAACTTATTTACGCCTGAGACCCCTCCCAGGCCATCGACAAGTGACCACCGGGTTCTTGGTCATTTCACGGGGTGATAGAACGATCAGATATGGCTGGAGTTTTTTTGTCGTCATGAGACTGGAAAAAAAAAAGTTTCAAGTAGCCAACTTCAGGGGGAGACGCCACAAGTAATCCCTGAATGATGAGAGATCCAGGAAAAATAATCTGCATTTGCTCTGTCCTGTCTGGTCATATTGACTTTTATGCAACCAGTGAAACATTTGGAGTGCCAAATTTAGCAATCACGGTTGAAAACCTCAGACACCATCAAGACATGTTCTTTAATATATAAGTGATCTAGGGCATGACCAGCACAAGTGTGTCAGACCTCCTGGGGCCAGAGAACATCCAAATGAAGAACTCACAGGTCTCTGGGCAAAATTGGGTCGATAAAGTTTGCAGAAGTGGACTTTCCGAACCCCTCCACAGCAGTGATTCCTCATGTGTGGTCTTCTAGGCATACTTCCCAGTGCTCCTGATGGAGTTACTATAGCGCAGTTTAGCGCCTTTAAACGTTAGTTAAAATTAGGAATGATTGGGTTCCTTGTTTATTATATAGACAGCTTTATAATTCAGCAGCCACTGGTGGAAACATTTAGCAATCCTGAAATTAATTGTCCCAGTCTGTGCAAGAAAATAACATTCAACACATGATATAAACAAACTCTAACATTACAACACATGTGGATTACAGTGTGTCCAGGCATTTTAAAGCCTTTACAGCTGAGAGCACAACATGGCGTGTTTTTTTTTTTTTTAGCAGACTGGTTGTGTTTCTGTAGCTAGAAGGTACGAGGGTGAAGCATGGGTTGAGTGGCTGGTAGGGGTCATGTGCTATGGTCAGCACTCTGCAAGTGGTTGCAGTGTCAACGAGGGCTGGCAGGTTTGGAGTGGGGAAGGCCAATTATTTTGGTAAAAACAAAAAGAAAAAAAAAAAAGCACCAGAAGAAAAAAAGGTGATCTTCAGCTTGTTTCTATTGGTGACGATTAGCATGATGAAATAGCAGATATACATAAAGACACACATGCATGCATACATACAGTACATACTTAGTCACATACATATGTTTTGCATTTGCATGTATGTGAAGAAAGGGGGAAAAGGGAAGACGTAAATATACATGCAAGTAATGCTGTTGATAATTATGGTTGTTTTTTGATGTTTTAAACTAAAATTCTCAAATATTGCACCATGATTTCTTTTTTTGTTTGACGGAGAGGAGGAAGCGTGGTGTCCCATCGACGTAGCTCTTGAGCTCTGTGCTGGATGCTCCCTCTGCACACTGAGTGTGAGACCATTACATGTAGCTCTACTGCTCCCTCTGATATACTGATAATGCATATTCTATCTGTCCAGATGCCTGCACAGCTCCTCCACAGGGAACAAAACTCTGTGTTTTGAGGGGACTCAAAGAACTAATAAGTAACCATTAACATTTACAGTATAATGCTGCAATAAATGATAGAAGAAAAAAAAAACATGCTCTAACGTTATTAAAATGTAATGCACTTACATCTGTCATCTACCATAAATGCGGGTTCAGGAGTCTGCACTGGTGTCAGATCAGTGATTCTCAGTGACTGGTCTGTGCACTGCTGGCTGCTGGAGAGCACCCCCCTGCCAGTGCATCAGATCGACAGCCGCCCTCTTATCATTTCTGCCATCTATCAAAGCTGAGTATCCCCTCTGCCCAGTGGCATGTAGTAAAGATCTCACTGCCCATCCCAATGATTTCAGAATTGAATTGACATCATTAACACCCTCATTTTTCCAGCCAATGATAAATACATTTTAAAACAAAAATTTCATTATGTATGTATATATATATATATATATATATATATATATATATATATATATATATATATATATATATATATATATATATTTCTGAGAAGTGAGAAAAAAAAACATCTGTTTGTGTATTTCAGCCTGTTTTTACTAAAGGAAAGTCAGCTGAAGTTTTATATTTCACTCAAGCAAAAAAACAAAACATGCATGCAGAAAATGGAGTTTGAAAATACGTTACCTCTTTAAGGCTGACTGGCTCTGTAGCTGCTGACTGAAAAGCATTAGCGTGCACCCTGCTGAGGTGGCTGGATGTGCTTGACCATGTGTCATCGGTGTAAATTTACACCTCATCCCCTCAGCCTGATCGAACCTGAACTCAAGAACTCAAGTAGTCCTCATTGTGAAACGAGTAAGAAAAAGCCACATTGCTGCACGAGCATTATCAAAAAATACTCAGTCTTAGACAACAATTGTAACAAATCGATTCACATCGATAACAGGCTGGAATATTCTTGCCGCAGGAGTCAGTGTGGAGACAGGCACATCCTGAAATTTGTGGATGAGTCTGTCATTGTGAGTTTACCCCAGGAGGGGGAGTGGAGCCGTGTTGTAAATGTATTTGTTACATGGGGATTGCACTTGAAGCTGAATGTCACTCAAACAGAGAATATCAAATCCTTCCACGGGGAACACCACCAGAGGACAAAAGGTGGTGGTTGTGCAAAGTTACCTGAGACAAACCGGTGACGAGGACTTTAGTTTCAAAACCAGGACAGAGAAAACAACTGTCCGCACACTGTGTGGTTTAAAAATAAGAACATATATATATATATAAACAATAAATCCTGTTTCACTTATCTTTTTCAGTTTGTTTTAACCTCAGGTCCCATAGTATGGTGTGGTCATCTAGTAGTCAACAACAGAAACCAATTGAAGGAGTTGATAGAGGTAGCCAGTAGTCCTTACTCTCACACATCTTTGATAGAAGAGTTTGACAAAAGAAAGATATAATATAAAGAAATATGTACATAGACTCCAGGATCAGCAGCTGTGTGTTTGAACATTAATATCTGGTGTATTTGCAATAAAATTACTTATTTTGCACTCAGGTAACTCATTTGTACCCTTAAGTCACCAAACTGTCTTACTGTGTTATTCTTTTATTTCTCAGTTTTGTCTGTTGTGATTTGTTTGTACATACTGTTTCCTTTTATTGGTGTGTTACTCTTTTTAATCTGCATGTATTTGTTTATTTTATTATCATTTCAATGAGTGTGGTGTGTTTTGCCTGCTGCCTCTCTTGACTAAAGAGAACTGGACTATTTCATATTTTGAAAAACTATGGACTAACATATAGACATAAAGGACTTGATAATGGGGAGGCTATTTTTTATTCCAAAACCTCCTCTGATATCGGACAAGCTACGATTTAATAATTTAAAATGTAAACATAAATGGGAAGAATACTGGGATCCCTTGCTGCAACACTTCTATTTTAAGCTTAACCCTGTGTCCTTGATGATCTTTGCTGGGTTATGTGTATCCTTCCTCCAGGATGTGTGTGTGTGTGTGTGTGTGTGTGTGTGTGTGTGTGTGTGTGTGTGTGTGTGTGTGTGTGTGTGTGTGTGTGTGTGTGTGAGTGTAGGTACGAGTGCATGTATGTTTAAGTTGGACTTTGGGTATTGATGCATGTGTCAGTTATATATGTTAATGCTGAAATATGAGATTTTTTTTTAAAATCTCAAGTAGTAAATTAACCGGTAACCTCTGGTAAATCAGTCAAACAAATAGGGTAGTAATGATCACATAATTCCCTCTTAAATGTACTGCAGGAAAAGTATGAAGTAAAGCATAAAATAGAAATAAAAAGTTCTTGCCTCAAAAGACTCTTTCCTCTGTTCTGCCGCATTTTGGACCCAGACAAAAAAAAACTATTTCACTTCAAACTTGACTGGATTTGATCTTTTACGGCTTCATCCATGCATTTTGCAGCAGAGCTACATGAATATTTCACTGCCTGAGACTATATTTTATCATGGCTTGTCTGTTCCTAAAATGCTGTTACACAAATGTGTGATTAACTGTTCATAATGCAGCAGGAGGTGATTTACTGGGTCGCGTACGTGAGATCCTGTCATTTAACTGCATGTGGTCAGATCATCCAACGCTGTCACCTTGTGGCAGAAAGAGAAAGATGCACTAAATGTGCATGTGGGAACATAAAACAGTCATCATTGCCGGCCTCCCCTATGTGTGTGTGCGTGGGTGTGTGTGTGTCTGTGTATGTGTAATCCTAACACCTTCTGGAAGAACCTCAGTCCTGTTGATTTAACCTTTCTGACAGGGTCAGACTGGGTGGCAGAGGCTGTAATATATCATATTATTTCTTCATCAATGTCATATACTGGTAACTCTTTTCTCATTCCTGTCTGTATGCGAGCAGCTGGGTTGCAGCAGCAGCTCAAACCTCAGCGCTTCTTATGGAAGCATATTTCGGCGGGGGTTTGTATGTATGTCACAGAGCCATCCTGTCCTCTCTTTCACCCCGAAAAAACAGAAATACTCCCTCTTCATCCTGCTCAAACTCCCTCTCCCCCCCTATCTCCCTCCGCCTCCACCCCGGCTTTGATCCGCCCCTGCAGCCGCGCTGGAAAGATGACAGAGCGAGGAAAGAGTGAGTGGAGAGAGGAGAGAAAGAGATGACAGCCCCTCAACAAGTGTGGAGCATCAGGAAAGAGAGCGGGAGAAAAAGAGGAGAGTGCCATTCTGATGAGGAGCTTCTCACCATGGGAGGAGGAGGAGGAGGAGGAAGAGGAGGAGGAGGAGGAGGAGGAGGATGGGGGGGGACATATGCAGCATGAACAGGCGCTGGAGCTGGGTAAAAATGCTCGCTGCTCTCTTTTCACACACATGCACTGGGTTAACCGCCTCTGTTTACCCTCAATCTGGATCATCGGGAGTCTCTGTTGCCATCTGGCCTGGTTGACACAGATGCTGACTTGTAACACATCCAGTAATAATCAGTCATAAAGAGGCTGGTGCACGGAGGTTGTCAGCAGGTGTAGCCCTGACAATCACGCACAACAATAGATCACAGATAAGCAATGGACGGACTAAAACCTTGGCAAAGTATTTCATTTTTTTTCCCATGAAAAGACTAAATCCAACTCGGAGGAGATTATATTCTATTGACAGGTGTTGTGTGTGTGTATCAAAGCCTGATGTATCCTCTTCCTCTGTGCCAGAGAGCTCCGTTTTTGTCCAGAAACTATTAAAAACACATCAATGAGCCACGCTGTTGGAGTGGGTGTTCCTTTATTACCATGAACACACACACTGTGGCTTATTTCAAGTCAGTAACACATACTCTGCTCAAAGACAGGCTTTCCACCGAGATGTGATCAAAAGCATGTTTTTCGATGTGTAATGTGCACAGCATTCCTTGATTTCCAGTTTGTGGCGATAGTCTCTGTGTGGTAAACGTGGAATAAGAAGTGATTTGCTGGGGTTTTTTGTTTAAGATGATAAATGAGATACGTCTTGGACGGCAGAGTGAGGAGGGCAGCCCAGCAAAAGTAGACAGTGATTTCTTTTCATAAAGTGTTTTTGGGTTTGCAGTGCAGGTCTGAAACATTCAGCGTGTCCAGTTAACTCACTGCGGATTATCTTGTAATGTATAAGCTCCATACTGATATTATTAAAAGAGAGGAAAGAAAGAGAACGATTATCACAGATGTGGTTAAAGGAATTGGAAGAGATGAATAAAGGGCCATCCACACCAAGAGCGATAGCTTTGACATGAGTACGCTGTAAAGATAATGTTTTAAAAATCGTTCTGACTCAGGCAGAGTCCACACCACAACTATAACTACAGTGACAGTGAATGAAGATATCATCGATATCACATTCAGAGTGATCCGATAAGAGAGAGAAACACTGACAGACAATCAAAATCCATCCCGATTTACCCGACCATCACTGAGTGTGATTTTAGGAGGCATTTTTCTACAAAACAACGTTGTAAGAGCGCTTATGATACGACTTTCTAATTAGCTTCTCTTTTATGTAAGCTAATTATGGCATTTAGGAAACGTGCCCAT
Source organism: Acanthopagrus latus (assembly GCF_904848185.1). Taxonomy (NCBI): domain Eukaryota; kingdom Metazoa; phylum Chordata; class Actinopteri; order Spariformes; family Sparidae; genus Acanthopagrus; species Acanthopagrus latus. The sequence continues at coordinate 29,411,793 of NC_051044.1, read as the reverse complement.
AGTCTACACTTATACATTAGTCCTGGTTAGTTAAACAACTCATTCTCTCTAGATTGTCTTTACTGATGTCCACTTTGATGACCGCCAGGATAATTAACATTGACTCACACAAAACTATGAATGAAAATATGCTTACAAAAGATGACAACTCCTGTTACTCAGTGCTGGATTCTCCTCTCATCGTTGACTGATTTAGCAAACCATTTCCCTCTGGGGTCATTTTGTTTGGTTGTTTTTCTGTGTAACGTACAGCCATAATAGATCATCAGTAAGCAGTTTCCAAAGCATGCTTGGCACCGCTGACTACAGAACTCCATTGGTGTGGATGCTCACAGCGTTATCATCATAGTTGATGTTATAGTGATCGTTCTTGGTTCGGACGGCTCTTAAGCCTTGTTCACGTTTTACTGCGGTTAAGGATATCGTTTTGTCTGAAGGTCTATATATTCTGGAAATGATTTTGTTAAAAGTGAAGTAATTGAATCTGATGCTGGGATAGGGGGATGTATGACGATGGCCTTCCTGTTGGGAGAATGCGACCAAGGTGTTGTAATGGAAAGTGTGTTTAAACTGCATGCTGTCCATTTTGATCCATGAGTGAGAGTTATGTTCCTTTTGTCTTTATAGGAAAGTCTGAGTTGGGAGACCAAATGGTAGTGTAGTTTGATGGTGTGATGAAGTGATTTTACTGAACTTCCACCGGTCTGTCAGAATAGTTGCTGTTGTTGATACAGTGAAGCAGTGTTTAATGGACTGGCTAAGAAATGATAGTTTGAAATATGAATCTCGTGACAATTTGTTTTTGCCTTGTCCTTCCATGCGTTGTCTGATTTGGTTGTGATGGATCCACTGAAGTCCTTATTTGAAATGGTGTGCCTCGAGTTAATGGACGAAGTGTGTGGCTTCAAAGCCTCCCTTGGTTTGTATAGGGTTCCATATAACAGCAGTTATTCAGTCAATCACAGATGTTAGTATATTCATCCAGCATTGGAGATCATCCTTTGTCTTGAGCAGTAGGGTAAAGTTGAGATTGAACAGCTCTGACAGCCTTGGGGAAATGTGAGTCCCTATGTGATGTGACCAGTGCATTAGAGACGCTTTGGGTTGGTATACCTAGTGTCAGTTTTGATGACCTGGGAATGAGACTCAATCAACCACAGTATTTTTCTCTAGAATCACAATCTCCCCGTCATGGGGCTGCTTATTTATGGGTAATAGATTGTGTCATCTGGCAAGTTACTCTCCCATGTGTGCTGGTTTTGAGTTATCTGAGTGTTCTCAAGAATGCCAGAAAAGACTGAAGGGCACTTGGAGGTCAAAAATAGTCGTTTTCATTAACTTGTTTTCAATCCTGACAGAGCTGAGCTTGGTTGTGAGATTTTTGTGCAGAATGACACAGTGTTTTATTTTGCCAGGTGATTGATTCTATTTGTTCTTGACTGAATTCCAGGCTGTCTGTAACGCCTGGAGTTCTGCTGTGCAGCACTTTGATCAGAGAAATTCTGGCAGTGAGTCTGGAAAATTACCTTCCAAAGGATATGAGGAAGTTACACCCACTGATGCAGTTATCCAGGTGGTCCATATTGCTCGGCTGAGATGGCCAAATTCAATTAAAATCACTTTGGCGGAAAAGTAAATGATACAACACAATTAATACGCTATGATATCTTCCTATATATTGGACTCTGCTGCTCTGTCTCCTCAAAGATTAGCGCTCTCAGCATGGCTTGCTGCTGGTCAACAGTGTAAGTAGTCAAAGTTCACCAAAATGGACCTCATCACAAAGGGTTCCATGGACATAGGCCCAATTCAAATAAACCCCTAACATTTAGCCCCACTCCTCTGTTGTGCATGTTCGAGCCTCTGTGTAGTGTATCCCCAAGGGTTGTCAGTACCGCTCCCTTAATATCAGTGCAAACTGACAGGGTGGGAGCACAGATAACTGATGTTAGCCTGTAAAGCATCGATGTTAGCCTGTAAATCCAGGTAATGAATCAGTTTTTTTGTTTGCTTTTTCAAGTATGGGCAAATCATGGGCATGGTCCCAGTAAGGAAGTGAAGTCACTAGTAACGGCAATATCCCAGACTCCCTTACAAATCATGTGATTTTAAGAGTTGTTGTATCATGAGGGGAAACTTTAGAAACTTTGTGAGACTGCTAAGCCAAAGTTGAAATAATTGGGGTCTTCTTCTAAAATGTGCATTAAATACAAAACATTAAGATGTTGCTTTACTTGTAAAAATGATCAGTTTGCCGTAGCATGGCTGTCAAAGCCTGTCTGTCTTTGTTGTTTTAAGTGCATCCTGTCTGCTTCAGTGTCCAAAGTGAGCAGCTCTTTGAACATATTGTTTCCACTGATTTCATCATTAACACCAAATTCATTAAAGAGTGTAACCTTTGATGGTAAACGTGAAATGGAGACTTGCTGTGTAAGGTGAACATTTATTAACGCTGTATACAACAAATTCTTTGTTGTCAGCATTTACATTTACATGTAGGCCCAGCACCAGGAAGTGAGGTCTGGTCACTCAAGATGCATTTCTTGGGAGGTGTGATTTGACGGGCTCGCTCTCTCCTTCTCTCTCAGAACACAGCTGTTTGGTTATTATCCCATTTGTTTATTTCCACCCTGACGTTAGGTTAGGGTTATTTATTTGAGAGACCCCCACACAGCTCAGATTATAACTCAAACCCTGCTCATACATGATTACATATGAGGGTCCTGAGTGGTTGTCCCATTTAACACATCAGAGTTGCCAACCATCACCCTGTGCAAATTTGTCCAGAGGGGCAAAGGGGCACTCAAAAATGACAAGTGGGAGTAAAAACTTGAAATGGGATTGGGCCTTACTCACCTGCCATGAGCAAATCCACTGATTGTGGCAGGTACACTGGAATGAATTCATTTCCCCACTGTATATTTAACCTTTCAAATGCTGATGTGATTGAGCTTTATCAGAATGTTCATTTTGGACTTTTCAAGAAATATGCTGACCAATAGCAGCTTTTTCCTTTAACTGCCACATTGTGTGTGCTTCAGCTCCCTTGCCAGTGTTCCCTATCCACAGCCCCAGGTCCTGCGCGCCCCCCTATGGAGTCTAATCCATGTATGTAAAATTGAATCTGCTCCAAATTAAAATAATGCAGAACTGAATGTATGTTGGTCAAAAAAAGGGCATTATGGACATGAATCTCGTCGCAATTTTGAATAAGATATATGGGTCCTAACTTTTTTGTTTGGCTAAGCATACAGTTTTAATGAACTCCATAATGTTTTAAGAAAGACTTCAAGCGATGTTTTATGAATTTTGCATTAGCATTTTTGCTTCAGTTCTTACTTTTGTCAGTTTGATTTTAACAATTGCAAAAATTAAAACTCAATTAAATTGTATATTAATCCCTTTTTTTCTGAATGAGATATCCACCACCTAATGACATTCAGTGACTCAAAAAACTCATTATGCAAAGTTGCCCATAGGGAATCCTAATGCAGTTTAAGCTCATTACTATACATCAGAGCACAGAAAAGTAAACACAGATTTTATATGGGGTAATTATTTTGAAGGACAACTATATAGTTATACTTGTAGAGACTGAACAGACTTTGTAACTTTTGGATAAATTATAATAATGTTAACTTTATTCCACAAAAAGAATTGTTAGAATTCGTCTACACGTGTGTTCCAGTGCCATAATTCATTCACAATACTTTTACATTTTTGAGACAGGTAACTTATATCTAAAGGGCAAGATTGATGTCATTTATTTGGTCTCCTGCGAGAAACACGTGTAGCGTTTTCTTATTGGTTTGCCTGTACAGACTGATAGGCCTCGTGAATAAAGAATGAGGCAACATGCTGGAACCCTATTAACAGATAACAACAGTTAGAAACAGATACAGTACCAGGGTCTGATGGGTCTCTGCCAGCATGGAAAGCATTTTCTGGCACACAGTCAACATGACAAAAGACTATGGAAATTCAGAATCATTGTATTCAACCATGCAGTTCTTAGGGGAGGGAAATAGCTGGTAACAGCTCTGACATTGCCCGAAGCCAAAATGTTGTCCGTGTGACTTGAATACTATATTGCTCTATAATTAAGGATCACATGTAATCTTAAAAACACTGTTGGGACCCACAGATGAAGTCATTCATTTTGGATTTCAAAATGCTATTGGTCAGGGTGACAGACCCCCCCCCCCCCGACCAGGTAGTCAAAACTCCAGCTCCTTTGTTCTCTCTTCTCCACCTCTTCCCCCACAGGGCTGACTGCTCTCTACACTCTCCAGAGCTCTTCTCCAGCCCTACTCCTGCTGGGCCTTGCCCCTCAGCTCTTCTCCTGAGAGCTGTCAGCAGCAGTTCTAGCCGGCACAAAGAACTTCTCCACACACTGGCGACTCTAGCTAGTACTCTAGCTCAGTTAACACCAGCAGCTGCGACATAAATCTTGTCAGCTAACTCCACAATCTGAGGAACACAAAGAAAGTTAGCAGTCACACAGACTCAGGGTCTTTGCATGCAGCTAACCATTCTCTAACCTGTCAAAACATCACATCCCACACACACACATACACACACACACACACACACACTCTTTCAGCCCGGACCATATTACACCTACGTGTGATATCAGTGAGCTAATGGTGTGAGCTCCACCACTGTGTCTTTGTTTCTCTCTTATCAAAGAAACAAGTGGTGGTCCACCATCTTGGACCTGAGACCGACCCTCATCTGCCATCTTGTAGTCCCCTTTGATCAGCCATTTTGTTTGTAGTCTTTCTTTGTCAATGCCATGCGGCATGGCACTTTGAACCTTTCTTGTCATTGTTGTATCATCCTGAAACAAATCAGAAACAAATCATCCTGCTTCTCTTCACATCTTTAGTATATATCGTTGCAGAACTGCCTCCATGTAATTTGTAATTTGTAATTTAACATTTAGTTAACTACAATCATCTCTGTCACACACATTTAGATTGGATCTATTTTTACCATGCAAGACAATAATTGCATCATGTCACTTCTCAAAATATTGAAGTCTTTCAAAATTGACAATCAGACAATCACACTAACTGTCTTCTGACTTCTTTTTGCTTTATTTCATCAAACTTCCATGTACGGCAGCACTTTATTGCCTGTGCATACAAGTGGGGAACTTGCAAGAGACACATTTTTAACGTCACGTTTTTTTTAAAGTTCATGCAGAAATGTCTAAGATTTCCTGACTTTTATTATTGATTGCATCATCAGGGTTGGATCTCATGCTTGACAATGCTCTTGAAGTGGTGTGACGTTATATTCTGTAGCTGACGTAATTGAAATACATGATGAAACTCAAAATTAGTCAACCATTTTTTAGGGTTTCACACAGGTCACAAACAGCAGTCTCCTGGGTGGAGTCTGGGTGTGTTTGACCCATCCCAGCCTTTTCAGTATACAGACTTGGTTGCTCTTTGTAATATGTCATCTGACTTCTTACAGTGTTCCTGTCACAATTAGGCTGATCGGCATTAAACAAGGTAAATATGGGATGTAATAAGCCGCTTGCACAGATCCGCCAAAATGACTGTTTTCTAGGCAAAGGTAAATATTTAGAGGTATGAGGTATGGTGGCCCTCTAAACCCTTTTTTGGCACCAGAGGAACTTTGATAGGTCTGACAGGCCTTATGATGTCATCACGATTATCTTGGCTAAAAACAACAACAACAAAATTGCACTATATACTTGCAAGAAAGGGATGTCGGCATTCAGACAAGGAAAGTCTGATGAAAACATGATGCCAAGTTGCAGTGCAAGGAGTGTAGTCTACATTTAAAACTCTATTTTAATAAAACACTGTTTTTTTTTGGATCACTCCATTTTGGTTTCAACCCCTGGAATTCAAATTACGAGGTACTTGTGATTGACCTAAGTATTTATTTTTTTGCTTCACTATATTACCTGACAACTTTAGTTGCTTGTTGCTTAATTGACTGACTTCCTGTACAAAGTGTCACCGTGTCCATTCATCTGCACATTTCACTGATAAGACTTATGCAGATTTACTCCAGTAATGTTTTGTAGTAGAGTATTTTCACTGTTCGGTATTTAAGTTAAGGGACCTGAATGATACCACATCATCAAGATTTCCACAGACCAACTGACCAAATCAGTGACATTGGCCAAAAAAAGGTGCATTTCGAACTGCATGCGCTGTATGTAGATTAAGTGTGTGTTTGGAAGTTTCCCTTAAAGTGAAACTCCCGCCGAAAATGCAACCTAGGCTCTTTTTGTGAATGTTTATGAGTCAAACCTGTGTAAAAGCATAATTACGACGAAAGAGGCACTTTTAAGATTGAACGTATTTTTTCTTTTTCGGCTCAAACTCATTTACAGTGGGAGTGCATGGGGCACTTTTACGCTAGCATCAAAATTGCTATTCTTAAAACACCAAGAAGGCTCAACACAACATGAAACTTTGCTCGCTGTATCACCAGGGTCTCTACAAATGAACACGAGCATTGAGAACATTGTTTGTGTACACAGAATTTACTAAAAAGAAAGTTTTTGAACAACTCACGTTAGCAGTAGCTTCCTCCTCTAGCCGTCGTCATGGCAGCCCAGACGTACTTGGGGATCGACACATCTGGGTAGAGTGTATGTGGTTCAGTTGAGCTATGTGTAGAGACCCTGGTGATATTACGAGCAACGATTCACAGAGCTGCCACATCATGTCTGGCCTTGAGTTTGAAAAAAACCTCCTGCACCCCTCCTCCTCCTCCTCCTTCTCCTCCTCCTCCTCTTCCTCCTCGCTCCTCTTCAGTCCCTGCCAACTGGCATAAAAGGTGCCAGATTAACACACTGGCACACATACATTGGAAATGTTGGTGCTTATGAAGTATCTGCTTGTGTGTGTGTGTGTGTCAGGATAATTGCCTGGATTTATGGGTGGCAGGAGCAGTTTACTGTGTCATTTGGATTTTCAGGGACAAGGGTTCACTTACCGGTGAATGTGACAGACAAAGAGCCCAGAAAAACACACACATACGAAAACACACACACACACATACGAAAACACACACACACACATACGAAAACACACACACATACACAAGTTGACTTGGTTGCGTAGGAGTTTCACGGCTTAGTGTTCGCATGTCGCAGTGATAGCTTGTTTATTGAATGTGTAGGATGGAGGAGCGCTACATGTAAGGAGACAGATGCTGGAGCTTGCAGTGTTCTACACACACACACACACACATACACACACACACACACACACACACACAAGCATGATGCCCAAAATCAGACAAATGCTGCAATGAAGCTGATGTGCTCAGCGCTACTGACTGACCTACGAATGAACTCCTGCTACTGAGATTCACACTAAACCGAGGGGAGTCTGATCAAATACTCCAATTCCCTACTGTTACCCCCCCCCCCCTGCCTTAACACACACACATACACAGACTCAAAAACAGAGTATGGGGTGACGCATGAATACTAATGTTGGACCTATTTACATTTCAAGCCGTATGACTGTCAGCACATCTCTGTTAGGGAAGAGAGTGGGGAATTGTCAAGAACACACACTTCTCGTTGGCTCTTAGTTGTATTCCAACCTTTAAACCCACAACACAATGTTGGGATACTCCGGTATCAAGGCTGATAATGAAACTTCTGTCAGACGGGGGGAGCCACTGTTTCATCTTTCATTTTGTTTACAAATTCCGTGTTTACTGCACTTTTCCTCGGAGAAACCAGCACAAGGTTAGATGTGATGCGTCTGTCTTTTCATTCCGTTTATGCTGCTTCTGCGTCACTTCAGACTGACCTACTAAAAGTAGTCAGAGGCTGCCACATGAATGGGGCAGCTTTTTCAAAGTCTAGACCTATTCAGATATTGTCGTTTGCTGTCCTTCGGACTGGAAGAAAGGCTCCGGGGCTGCCAAGGTTTAACTCAAGACGCCTCGAATGAAATCAAATCGGAAAGCAAATATTAGTGAACAGATGGCTGGCAGGAATCAGACCCAGACTCACAGGTGCCTATGAGACAGCGCACCATGACCAGACTCTATTAAAAGTCTGATCCAGTGCGTTGATGGGCTGGATTATTTATTAAAGGGTTGGTTCACCCCAATAACCAAAACGTATTTTCTTTTCTTTTTTGTCACTACAATTAATTCAGTAATTTGAACAGAGGAAGAGATGACAGCATTTTTTATCGACACAATATAAAAAGGTACCTCACTTATTTTTTTTAGATTATTGCGCAGAGCTTCTTACCCCAAACAAAACCACAACAACAACAAAAAAGCCTAAAATGTTGTAAAGTGTTTTCATTGAATGTTAATTTTCCATCTGTTATTACATAAGTTCAATGTAAAGGGCCACGTGTAATGTAAAGTGTTTATCATGTTGACTTAATGTGAATAAACTACAGATGATAAAGTCTAGTTATATTAAATGAATGCAGACTTCTAAATGAACCATATGTGTTGATTCAATCATATATGTAAAGTTAAGTGGAACTCCAACATAAACACTTTTTCAAGTGTTTATTATTCAAATAACACAATATATAACAATATATATGTAAAGCATTTGAAATGTTGTAAATCACACACATTTAATAATTTAATTTATACACATTGACTCCACATGATGCTATGCATTTGATGTGACCATTTACATTACATAATTTCAATGTAAATGGTCATTTACATTGAAATTATGTAATAAAATTAGGTATGAAATAACATAATTGAAATACTTAAACTTTGTTTACTTACCGTTTAAATTATTATTATGGCGTTTCTTTTGGAGGGGGTTGGGTTTTTGTGGTAGAGGGCCAAAATGTGCAGCAAAATGGAGTACAGAGAGAACTATTCTATAACTATATAGATCCTTTAAAGTTCTAATACTCCTCCTCTTATTATCATTGTTATTATTATCATTGTTATTATTAGTGGTATTATTATTATTATTATTATTATTATTATTATTATTATTATTATTATTATTATTATTATTATTATTATTATTATTATTATTATTATTATTATTATCATTATCATTATTAGTGTGTGTGTGTGTGTGTGTGTGTGTGTGTGTGTGTGTGTGTGTGTGTGTGTGTGTGTGTGTGTGTGTGTGTGTGTGTGTAAAATATAAAAGTGATGTGTGAGTATCACACTTGAATAAATCAAGCTTATATTCACAGGCTCATTTAGAGGTACTTGTACTTGAATATCTAGAGTTGAAAAATACAATTCTGGTGATCTAGTCTGAGTCTGATCTAATTCTCTCCTTTTTTATGACTTGAGGACTTAAGAACAGGAGGAAGAAAAAATAATCCATGGAAAAAAGTGGAGATAAGTTTTGCCAGATTTTGGATTTATTCATTTATTCCTTCATTTAGTTAGTTAGTTAGTTAGTTAGTTAGTTAGTTAGTTAGTTAGTTGGTTGGTTGGTTATTTAATTCTAATTATTATTATTATTATTATTATTATTATTATTATTATTATTATTATTATTTGCTGGGATAATTTTATCTAAATTATTGTTTCTTTGTTTTTTTCATTGAAAACAGGTGAAATGAAGTTTTGGCAGGTGTATTTTTTTCCTTGTTAGGATCATGGTTCATTGTTTGTTGCTGAAATATTCATTTCAGCCACAAGAGGCTGAGGTGCAGCAGTCCCCTATGTTCTAAAGAGGATTTATGTTTTCTTTCAGGTGAGTATTAATTTCTCCATGCGCTCTAAACACAAGGGACATACATTCTGTTTGGCTTGAAATGTGAAATGTGATTTAGTAGTGATGCATTTCAGCCTCTGGTAGCTAAAAGCAATATTACAACAATGTTACTGTTTGTGTGTTTGTAAAATACACAAACAAAAAAGATCCTGAAAAAAAATAGAAATGATAATAACATTCTTCACATGCCCAAACTTTTTTTTTAAACCATTTTCACAAAGGAAAAAAAAATATTATCAAAAGTCATCAGAAAACATGTTTAACTTGCCCAAACTTTTAGAAAAGATGAAAACAGATGAAAAGATATTTTTTAAAGATATATTTATATTCAATATTCATGATGACAATACTTTTTTCTTTTCACCTGGTAAAGCCTGTTTTATCCCCACCTTTCACACATGGCACAAAATGAATAATGTTTTTCGTCACATGCTGCAGTCGCTGTATAGCACAGCTCCTAACCTCTAAGCCAGGGAGGGATTTTCTCTCCTGTTTTTATGTTTATTCATTCTCTCTGTGTATGTGTCATGCTTCTTAGTTTAATATCTACAGCAAATATCAATGAAAATAGATTATAGGTGTGTATACACATAAAGCAGATAAAAACTGTAATTTATCCCTATCAACACTAACTTAATCTATCTGCTTTGGATGGAGGTGAATAGAATTTTGTTTGTGTTGCTTGATCATTTAGCACCAGAAAAAAAAAAGAGAGCAGCTGATTTCATCACATATCAAACACACTTCACATGTTTAGATTAACACATGCAAAGTACAGTATTTGGAAATGTGAAAAAAAAAAAAAAAAAACAATGTTGTTTTTAAAATAAGTTGAGAAACATTTTCCACATAATAAAATCACATACAGGCACATGTGGTCACAAATATGTACATCCTATGTGAACTATGATTGAATAAATATCTTTCACAATATTGGTGTTAATAATGCTGCAATTACAAATATCTTCATTAAAAACTTTTTTTTAAATGCCCAAAACAATTTCCTGCATCCTTAAAAATAGCTTGATGGAGTCGCAAACTCAAAGATATGTCTTTCCCTGTGAAATACCTAAAAAAATTCACACAACTGAGAAGACAGAGCACAGCGATGGTGGCTTGGATGTTCTAAAATATCCTAAGTTCTGCATTGGGGTGCAACGATTGCTGGAGCGATGCCTCCACATATATATGTTCCACCTGCACTTTTCCTGTGATGATAAGTCAAAATGTCTGCCGGCTGTAAAAAAAAAAAAAAAAAAGGTCAGCTCTGGATTAACCAAAATTCTCACTCAGTTTTCTGAGGACAGGTTTCATTGTAACTGCTGTGCATCTACTAAAAAATAGGACCTATGAAAACAGCATGCTTGTGTATTATAAATGGTTGTTTGTTATAATTTGAATGAACTTATAATTGAAGTCATGACAGAGACAAACTAATGTTAAGTTGGTAGACTATAGGCCAGGCTTTTGGTTGGTCTGTTTGCATGTATGCGGCACTATCTCCACGCATGCACGCATGCATAAATCACAGAGTTAAGAATTAAGTTAAGCAGCACAGCTTCTCTCCATCCATCTCTCTCACACTCCCTGTATTTCTTGCTCCACTTATCGGCAGCGTTGCCTGCAGCTACTCATCTGAGAACAGAGCAGAGAAAATGAGGGAATCAACTCCAAAGTGGAGGAGGATGATGTGTAAGAACAATCATTGTGCCAGGAGGCATGATAAGCCTTTGAATAGGAGGTTCATTTATGGAAGTTCTTAACCCTGTTGCTTTTTTTTTTCTTTCTTTCTGTTTCTCTCTCAGAGCATCAGCGGGTTGTTTGCAGACTGTCAAACAATGAGTTCACCGACGGAGGGTGTCACAGCCGGGTCAGGAGACATTTTAATCAAACGTTCACACACACGCAGACAGAGGTACTGAGTCAAACACTTGGCCAGCAGGCATCCACCACTAGTGGCTGACTAGAATTAGCAATGTGCTCTGTGCTGGCAAGCAGTAATCCAGACCCACTCTGGGCTACATGTGGTCCTGCATTGCCCTCTTCAGGGGGGACAGGAGAACTGGTTAGCAACCATGGCTGGGATATGTCGGTCTTCATCAATATCGTCTGTTATCTCTGACATAATAGTTCATAACGATCTAGTGAGTGAGTCAACAATAATCACTCTAATAAGTCATTTTCATGTGAGCAGAATGATTTCATATATGTACGTTTATATATATATAGGGATATGATACAGAACCAGGGCAGAGCCAGATAAGCCTAGTGGACCCGAGCAAAATGTAGTTCTTACTCCACTACATTTATCCGACAGTCGTGGGTACATTTTGACTCGCAAATTAAGATTTACATAAAAATTGTCATAATAATTAAAAAGCCAGTTCTTGTTCTAGCAAGTAGCATTTCAGTCATGTTTCTCTTTAAGGTTGAATAAAAAGGTGTTACTGTTGATTTTAATATTCAGCCAATGGTAGCCGAAGGGAATGTTACAACCCTGTCACAACAAAAAGATCATGACACAAATAGTATATATTTATATAAAAAATGATATAAAATATATCTAAATGTAAAAATCACAACGACAATACATTTTTGTTTTCACCTGATAAAACATGTTTTATCCCCACCTTTCACACATGGCAAAAAAAAAAAAAGAAGAAGAAGAAAACACTCAAAGAGCTTACAAAGACTATCCTGACAAATACGTTTTCACCTGCTCCTAAGTCGTAATTACAGGACAGAAAACAACTGAGACCATACTAAGAAAAAACACCTCTACAACTTTTTTGTCATATAATAGAGTCGCAAACAAAAAGGTAAATAATGATATTATTCTTCACATTCTTTCATTATTATTTTTTTTTTAGCCCATTTTCACACAGGAGAAAAATCGAATCAACCATCATCATAAAAAATAGTAATATTATTACCTAATATTGATACACAAATTCAGATTTATTAATTTAGATAAATATATAAAAAGCATTGGAAAGATTAAATCAGTGGCTCTTCACTTTCTGAGTGTCTGGTTGGGGCTCCTTGTTATGTTCCAATTCTCTGTGAGTTGTAAGGATTTTCAGCAGAGACACATCTCTCTAAACTTTTCACATTGGTGCACTGGGGACAGATATTTCGCTTGTGTTTATAAGATTGTGGCATTTGATGGAGTAAACGTAGAAAACCAGCGTTATCACACATCACACATCTCCAGGCTGGCCGGTGGGAGCTACAGGGTCTTCTGGTGTCGGCAGGCAGTTGTGCGTTCATGTGTGTTGAGGACCGACTCCGGATGAAAACCTGAAGGGAGGGGGTTTGATTTTTTTTGCTTCCGAATACTTTCATTCTAATAAAGGCATGCAGAGTCTGAGAGTGTCCGTCACAGGGGACATTCTCCTGCAGAACCAGTACCTACTATAAAACTTGAAGTACATTTTTGCTGATAATAATACTGTACTTCTAATGGAGTATTTTTTATTTTTTTTTTTTGTATCTTTTTCTGTTGATACTTTTGATCAAAGTA